>NC_059161.1:91774479-92077509 GCF_019923935.1 Bubalus bubalis | reverse complement strand
TTGAAATCCATGATTACCAATTTAAGATACAAATTATTTTTGAGCAGTTAGACATTTTATATTTTTTATTTTTCTTATGTTTTCATTTTACTCCCATAGAGTTCTACCTTTATGTATTTTATGTTAGAACATCTTATATGGATCACTGTAACATAATTATTTGAAACATAAATGCATAGGAAATATAAATCCTATACATATGCAAAATTTTTTCTGTTATATAAGACCTCAGCATTAAAGAGCAATCTTGCCTGGAGAATTCCAGGGAAGGGGGAGCCTGGTGGGCTGCCATCTATGGAGTCGCACAGAGTTGGACACGACTGACATGACTTAGCAGCAGCAGCAGCATTCTGGAGTTATCATGATGATTATTAATACTACACATTGATCAAAATAACCACTTAGGTTATTCTGAATGAATATCAATGAATAAATGTAAAACAATGAAAATGTAACTGTATTGTGGATTTGTTTCTTAATGGGGTGAGTAGAACTTTTAAAAATTAGCTCCTGTTTCCATTAATGAATATGAATTTAAGGTAGAATGAGACATAATTCAGAACTCATATTTTTCAGTTCTACAAAGGAAAAATCTAAGATAACTTTGTTCGCATCAATGAATGCATGGGAATGGGAAGAGAATTTTGAATTCCCTCCAAGTTATATGCCCCCAATTCTGTGATCTATCATGACAATTGTGATTATTTATCAGATGACAATTGCTTTTCAATTCTGTTAAGGCAAAGAATGAGAAAAAAAAACTTGACTTTTAAAAAGATCAACCACTCGATCACTAGAGACACTGACTCTCTCATTCTAGGCAACAATATCTCAGATCCTTATTTACACCTAGTCATAAAATTGTACTGTTAAATAAGTAGAAAAATTGTCCTGAATAGTAAATAATAGTAAGTGGCAACAGAGACACAGTAGGATATTGGATGGGTAGATCATATAGCTTTCATTTTAAAAATGAGAGAAGAGCAATCTTAAATGGTAAAATGAGAAAAAAGAACCAGTATGAAGCTGCAGGTTACTTTTTGGGCTGGTCAAATAAAAGATCTGGAAATTGAGTCACATAAATCTATCTGGGTACTCCCAGGGGTATGCATTACTCAGTTTAAAAATCTCTGGTCTAATTTACACCAAAGAGTTTAGAATAATTCAAGATAGTTCTAGGTCCTTTTCTCTTATTATTCTATATGCTTTTCAAAGCAATCTCTTCATTTCTTTGGCTTTAAACATTCACAATTATGTCCCCAGCCAAATCTCTTAGAGTCCCTAAACCTGTATATTCAATTGCCTATTTGATATTGCCACTTGAATTCCTCACAGGTATCTTAAAGTTGTGTCTGAAATGCAACTTTGACTGAAACTTTCAGTCAAACACTGTCTGAAATGGAACTTACTCCCAAATGCCTCTCCTCTGGTCTTTGCCGGTTGTTCTGCTCTGTAGTTCAAAGTCCTGCATGTATGCTCAGTCGTGTCCGACTCTTTGTGACCCTCTGGACTGCAGCCTGCCAGTCTCCTCTATCCATAGGATTTCCCAGGCAAGAATATTGGAGTGGGTTGCCATTTCCTCCTCCAGGGGATCTTTCTGACCCAGGGATCCAACCTGCGCCTCTTGCATTGCAGGTAGATTCTTTACTTGCTGAGCCATCGGGGAAGCCCAGCTCAAAGCCATCCTTTGATAATTCCACTAGATGGTGAACTCTATGAAACCAGTGATATTGTATATGCTCTAAGTAAGTTCCCTACATACAAACAAGTTCTATTCTGAGAGTGCACTCATAAGTCCAATACATTAAGTCCAACAAAGTTAGCCTTGGGACCTAACTTACACAATTGGCTATATAGTATTGCACCACAATAGGTTTATAATACTTTTCACACAAATGATACATTTAAAAAAACACAAACAATAAAGAAAACATTTTTAGCCTTATACTATAGTCCTTGAAAAATACAGTAGTACAGTACAACAGCTGGCATACAAGGGCTGTTGTTGTTCAGTCACTAAGTCATGTCCGACTCTTTGTGACCCCATAGACTGTAGCACACCAGGCTCCTCTGTCCATGGGGTTCTCCAGGCAAGAATTCTGGAGTGGGTTGCCATTTCCTTCTCCAATAGAGGGGCTGGTACTGAGTCAACGGGCAAGAAGAGTTACTGATTGTTGAGGGAGGAGGGAGAGGAGGTGAGAGGGCTGAAGGATGGTCACCTAGGAGACCCAGCGAAGTGAAGTGAATGAAGTTAAAGTCGCTCAGTCGTGTCTGACTCTTTGCGACCCCAAGGACTGTAGCCTGCCAAGCTCCTCTGTCCATGGAAGTCTCCAGGCCAGAATACTGGAGTGGGTAGCTGTTCCCTTCTCCAGGGTATCTTCCCAATCCAGGAGTCGAACCCAGGTCTCCCGCATTGCAGGCAGATTCTTTACCGACTGAGCTACCAGGGAAGAGGAGACAGAGGGCGAGCTGCAATTTCTCTCATGTCTGATGTTAATGGCACAGGTTCTGGCTCCTTGTTGGGACCGGATGTACATTTGCATCTTTGAAAGTTTGCAACTTGACGTTTGTGTGTAGGGGACTTACTGTATCTGATATGGGGTCCAGGGTAGAGAAAGCCCTGATGCCTTTATTTGAAGGAATACTACTTCTCCTCACACGCCACTCCAGTGAATCATTAAGCCTTATCAAGTTTACCCCTTAAGTGTA
This sequence comes from Bubalus bubalis, assembly GCF_019923935.1. NCBI lineage: Eukaryota > Metazoa > Chordata > Mammalia > Artiodactyla > Bovidae > Bubalus > Bubalus bubalis. Next base: position 92,074,800 of record NC_059161.1, on the reverse strand, counting down.
TTTCAAAATGTATCCACTTCTCTCAGTCTTTTTGTTAGCATCTTAAACCACCAAGCTGCTGTCATTTATCACCTGAATTACTGCAATAGCTTCTTAAGCTGCTCTCCCCGCGTGGATTCTTGTCAGCCAAGCCAGACTCCCACAACCATTAGAGTGATCTTTACAGATAACAATTTAGTTCAGCCATTTTCTCATTGAAAATCCAAAGTTTCACGCTGCTTTTAGAAGGGTAAAGAACAAATTACCCACTGTGACGCTGAAGGCTCTGCCTGATTTCTCACATCCACCTCTCCATTCTCATTCCAGCCCTGTCATCCCTCTCTCACCAGCTCCAGTCCCGGGGACCTCGCAGCCTTATTTCTCTTCAGACCTTCACACATGTATTCTTTGCCTGAAGATTCCTCCAGCCCTTTATCCCTGGCTAATGCTTACTCGTTATGTCTCACTTAAATATCTCCTCCTTACAAGACTTCCCTTGGGTGCCCCAGATGAGATCAGGTCATGCTATTACAGCTCTTCACAGCTTCTGTACTTTCCTTTCATTCGGCTCTAAATGTATGTTTACTGCTACCTGGACTGAACCTTGACCAGGACACACATCTGTTTGTTTGCTTGTCTTCAACTCTCTTCCCAGCTCCAAGTGTCTGATCCATAACAGAACACTCAGTAAATACTTACAGAAATAATGGGTTAACAAAAGTGTGGGAGAATAATGGAAGACTCAGTGCCAGTTTAATAAATACTTGCTTTACTTCTTGTATGTCACTTCACTTATTTCCCCAACTTCAGTGACTTGCCACAGACGTAGGTCTGAAAGTCATCTCAGCCCATTTGAGCTATTTTCCCCCACTCCACTGAAAATGCTGAAACTCCTCTCACTCCCCACACGCATACAAAAGTGGCTCTGCCCTTTCTGTTTTCTAACTCAGATTTGCATGTTTAATGTCCCGGTCTGAATGTCAGAGGAGAAATGCAGGGTAGATGAGGTAAAACTCAATGCTTCTAAAGCAGGGGGTGTGGGTTTTCTATTTTTTTGGTTGTACTGGGTGGCACATGGCATCTTAATTCCCCAACCAGGGATCGAACCCATGGCCCCCTACATGAGAAGCATGGAGTTTTAACCACTGGACCACCAGGGAAGTCCTGGGATAATGAATATCAAAGAGTTTATTCATGTTTTAATACAGAGATGAATAAAGAAAGTAGCTACTGATCCATTCTTTAATTCATTGTTTTCTGAAAGGAAGCATTACTTTCTTTCTCCTTAATGGTCTGTTTTTCTCTTTGGTAATTTACTACAAAATTAGATTGTTAATAGTTAAAGGAGTTAATGGAGGGTAGGAGTAGAAGGGAAATAAGACAAACGTTTTAATGAGCAGCAGCATAAGGTAGATTTAAATTATGGTCCTGATGTTTGTATTCTAAATACCAGGGAAACCTGCATAACAATTAATAGAAATGATTTGGGTTGAATTCGGATAATTCCTGGGTCATTACAGCCAAATTCTAGGTAACCTGCCTGAGGCTGAGTTGTAAATTATCTTAGTTCAGAGTGTTGGAGCAACACTGATCCTGAATGTGAATACCTCTCTGGATGCCAATTTAGAAAGATGGTAACAATAACCCTGTGTACGAGACAGCAAAAGAGACACTGATGTATAGAACAGTCTTATGGACTCTGTGGGAGAGGGAGAGGGTGGGAAGATTTGGGAGAATGGCATTGAAACATGTAAAATATCATGTATGAAATGAGTTGCCAGTCCAGGTTCGATGCACGATACTGGATGCTTGGGGCTGGTGCACTGGGACGACCCAGAGGGATGGAATGGGGAGGGAGGAGGGAGGAGGGTTCAGGATGGGGAACACATGTAAACCTGTGGCGGATTCATTTTGATATTTGGCAAATCTAATACAGTTATGTAAAGTTTAAAAATAAAATAAAATTAAAAAAATAAAAAAAAAAAAACAAAACTGTTGTTAATTCAGTCCACTGTCATGTAAAAGAAAACTTTTGATCTATAATTTAAAAAAAATAAAAAAAGTATGCAAAAAGGAGCACCGGAGCTCATTTTCAAGCATTTTAAAGCAAGAAATGTGTGACAACTGATCTGGGCCTACGTTAACCTTGCTTTCTCTGCAAGTCACTTTGGTCATGTCTGACTCTGCAACACTATAGGCTACAGCCTGCCAGGCCCTCTGTCTTTGGGGTTCTCCAGGCACGAATACTAGAGTGGGTTACCATGCCCTCCTCCAGGGAATCTTCCTGATCCAGGGATTGAATCTGCATCTCCTGCATTGGCAGGCAGGTTCTTTATCACTAGCACCTCTAATAGCTATCAAATTTTTAGATCCTTTCTACAAAGATGTTCAATGCATTGTAATAAACTTAAATATCCAAAGTGGAGTCAAAGTTAAATAATGTTATATAACATGAAATTATGCACCTATTTAAACTGTTTACAAAGTACATATTTAAGCTAAGAAAATGCCTATACTGTAATACTAAATGAAAAAGGAAGGATGAAAAGTTCAACTATGTAAAAACATGCACTGACTATGAAGAAACATAATAAATAGATCCTTTTATTGATAAGATTGTGAGCAATCCTATTTTATATATATCTATATTTCCCATATTTTCTGCAATGAACTGCATTACTTTCTAATCAGAGAATGACATTATCTTCAAGCCAATATTATTTAATCTTTATAATCTTTCCATATAAAGTTGCCTAGACCTCCAATTAATGCCAGTCATTTCCTGAAAAGCCAAAATAATTTGGAGGTCACTTAGGTATGTTTGTGTTCTTAACACTCTGGCATGGGATGTTGGCAAGGATCTGTGTTTATAGATTTTTAAATACATATTCGATTATTCATCTTCAGTTAATTGCAGTCATGTGCTATGGTGGGAAGAACATGGATTTTGGAATCAAAGAGACTAGATGAGGATTTTGGCTCAGCCATTTAACCTCTTTGAGTCTCCATAAGCTCATGGAAGGAAGCTTAACAGATGGTAGCTCATATTGGTTCTAAGTAAGGGACAATACTTAGAGTAAGGCACAGGGCTAATAAGGGGCAGGGATGTCACAGAAAATATAATAAAGAATAAATAAAAATGAGATTTCAGACACACAGTATGGTGGCATATTAAGGGGGCATAGAGATTCCCGTCTTCCCTCTCTGCAGATAAAGTGGTCAAGAAAACAAAGTCATCTAAAGCAAATAAAGGATTTATTGCTAAGACAAAGGAAGACTTATTCTCTATAAACTGGGGTGAAGGCAACAAAACTTAGCATGAGAAATCCTAAAAGCCAAGAACTCTACCAATAACATACATGTCCTCTTCATTTTATTTTTACTAGGCCCTAAAGCTCAATAAATATAATTTCCCTTATTGTATCTGCCAATTAACCTTTTAGGGATTGATGTTCACTAATGATCACTTCATAGGGACCTACAGAGGAAGAGGAGGCAACCAGCTAAAGTTTACTTTCCCTCCCCCACAAAGAAATCTTCTGGAATTCTCGGAGTGTAGCCCACTTTAGTGGTTCTGTGGGCCTCTTTCTTAAATTCAGGTTCCTAAGGGTTGATGGTGTAGGCCGAGGCTTAACGGTGGTCAAAGAACAGGTATTCGCAGAGGCTGTGGATGAAGCCCAGATGTACAGCTGCACTGTGACAGGCAAGCTCCCAGGGGGCCCTCATGGAGCAGGAAGGAAGTTGGAAGGGAAGGCGGAAGAGGGTCTGGGAGCTGGAGACTGCAAACTGCTTTCCCTGTGCTGAAATTTCTGGTGCAGATCTCTAGCCATTTTAAGTTCTTTTTGTTATTTTCTAATAGTTTGTTTATTCATTTATCATTTGTTTTTTGCTGCACTGGGTCTTCGCTGCTGCGCACAGGCTTTCTCCAGTTGCCCTGAGCAGGGGCTACTCCACCGTGGTGCTCGGGCTTCTCCTGACAGTGGCTTTCCCTGCTGCGGAGCACAGGCTCTAGGCTCACTGGCTTCGGTAGCTGCAGGACGCAGGCTCAGCAGCTGTGGCTCGTGGGCTCTCGAGCGTGGGCTCGGAAGCTGTGTCACATGCACTTTCAGTTGCTCCAAGGCATGTGGGATCTGCTGGGAGTAGGAATGAAACCTGTGTCCCCTGCATTTCTGGCCCATGCAGCCCCAGCATCCCCTTTTTGGGGGGCTTCCCTGACAGCTCAGTTGGTAAAGAATCCACCTGCAATGCAGGAGACCCAGGCTCGATTCCTGGGTCAGGAAGATGCCCTGGAGAAGGGATAGGCTACCCACTCCAGTATTCTCGGGCTTCCCTGGTGGCTCAGTTGGTCAAGAATCCACCTGCAATAGGGGAGACCTGGGTTCGATCCCTGGGTATGGAAGATCCCCTGGAGAAGGGAAAGGCTACCCACATCAGTATTCTGGCCTGGAGAATTCCATGGACTGTATAGTCCACGGGGTGGCAAAGAGTCAGACATGACTGAGCGACTTTCACTTTCACCCCTGCAATGGCAAGTGGATTCTTATCCACTGTATCACCAGGGAAGTCCAGTAATTCTAAATTTTAACCTGGTTTTCTAGCTCAGCTTCATTTAGGAAACTAAAGTACAATGTACAGAGGTGGGTGGGAAGGGGATATGGGAGAGTGGAGGGATAGATCTCCTGGTTTGCACTGGGCAGTGTGAAGAGAAACCTCACCTGGGGTATGGGAGGTGATATGTAAGTCTCCATTTTGCTGTTGCCATAGCTGTTGCATAGAAATTGAAAAAAATAGTAACTAGCTCTGACATACTGGAGAAGGCAATGGCACCCAACTCCAGTGCTCTTGCCTGGAAAATCCCATGGACGGAGGAGCCTGGTGGGCTGCAGTCCATGGGGTCACTAAGAGTCAGACAGGACTGAGTGACTTCACTTTCACTTTTCATTTTCATGCATTGGAGAAGGAAATGGCAACCTACTCCAGGGTTCTTGCCTGGAGAATCCCAGGGACAGGGGAGCTTGGTGGGCTGCTGTCTATGGGATCACACAGAGTCGGGCACGACTGAAGCGACTTAGCAGCAGCAGCAGCAGCAGCAGCTCTGATATACATATAATTATATATATATATATATATATATATATATATATATATAATACAATTTTGGCATCTGTTAAGCCAATTTGCAATGACTTGATGCTTGCCCAAAGCTTACCACATTATTGGGCACTTCTAAATAATGACATAATTTATTAGCTGTTTAGAAAAGCCATTCCTGGAAATAACTAGAGTTATTGAATTAGAAACCAGGAGAAAATTTGAGTGTCCTCCCCTCCTTCCTGGGGCTTCCCTTGTCGCTCAGTCGGTAAAGAATCTGCCTGCAGTGCAGGAGACCCAGGTTCAATTCCTGGGTCGGGAATATCCCCTGGAGAAGGAAATGGCTACCCACTCCAGTATTCTTGCCTGGAGAATCCCCATGGAAAGAGGAGCCTGGTGGGCTACAGTCCATGGGGTCGCAAGAGTCGGACACACCTTAGCGACTATACCACCACCATCATCCTCCTTCCCAGAAACCATTTTGCTTTTGGTAAAGATCCCAAGGAGTTATTTGCAAAAATCAAATTAAATATAGTTTTAGAATATTAGAATAACACTATTCCTTCTGGGAGGCTGTTACAAATAAATAATAATAAATGACTTCTCAGCATTTAACTTGTGATCAGTTCTTTGCTACAGAAATGTAATGAAGATCGTATCTTCTCACAGTTACAGATTTAATCAAAACAAAGGATTGATTTTCTGGCCATGGTAATAGTATTCTGAATGTCTCAGACTGTCAACAAAAGTCAAATAAATAAACAGAATTTGATTTTTAAACTGAAAATTCCCAAGGATCCTCTACCATACTCATTTTATGGAGAACGACGCTAAGGTTAAGAAGGCTGTGGAACTCTCAAGGTCTCAGAGCTAGTTAGTAGCAGAGATGCCCAGGTCTCTCCCTCACCATCACTAGAGCCGTGCATCTTGTTAGTTTTCAGTCTGAACTGGAAGTTTGGGCCTAGACCTACAAACAACGTCAGAAATCCTCCCTCTATACAAAGCATAGACTAGAATTAAATCAAAATGTTTACAGCCTCATGGAATCAGCCTTAGGGGATATGAACCACCACATCTATGTTTCAATAATCTTATTGTTCTCTTTGGTGCACTGGGACGACCCAGAGGGATGGAATGGGGAGGGAGGAGGGAGGAGGGTTCAGGATGGGGAACACATGTATACCTGTGGCAGATTCATTTTGATATTTGGCAAAACTAATACAGTTATGTCAAGTTTAAAAATAAAATAAAATTTAAAAAAATAAAATAAATCAACAGTACATCAATAAAAAAATTTTTAAACAAAAAAAAAAAAAATAAAAAAGAAAAACCAGTATATTCTTTCCTTCCTTAATTGTATTTGGATAACTGAACTTGAAAAACTCAGTCTGAATTAATCCTCCTACATTTTAATGCACTTCACGAATACGTCTTTGGCTTTTGAAAATAAAGACTTTACATATAAGATCATTTTTGTAAATTATGGATACTTTAGCAGTTAGGACACAAGGTCAAATATCTGCTAGTTTGTCTAGGAAATGGGAACATCATTTGATATTTGCCTGCTTTAAAGATTCCTTAGGCCATATAGGCATGGAGTCCAAATCAAAAGTATTCTCTACTTGGCAAACAGATTCAAGAACTTTTCTAAATGATGGAACTTCAGATGAAATAAATCTATAACTTGACAGCAATATGAAGAAGTCAAGGGCTTTTTGAAACTAGAAATAAATTCTCAGATTTATAAATAAGGATGAATATTTTATGCCAGCAAAGAATTATTGGATATTTTTATAACAGACTTGTTAAGATATAATTCACATACTTTAAAATTTGCCCTTTTAAAGTATACAAGTCAGTGATCTTTTTTAGTATGTTCACAGACTGTGCAATCCTTAGCTTGAGGGAATTTTAGAACACTTTCATCATGTCTAAAAGAAATCCATATTCATTACCAGTCCCTGACAACCATTAACCTACTTTTATCTATATGGGTTTCCCTATTCTGGTCATTTCATAGAAATAAAATTGTACAATATGTAGCCTTTTGTATCTGGCTTCTTTGATTTAGGATATTGTTTCAGGGTTTACTGATGTAGCATGCATTAGAACTTCATCTGTATTCATGGTTGAATGATATTCCACTGTAAGAATATATCATATTTTATCCATTCATCTGTTGATGGACATTGGGATTATGTTGGAAGCCTTTCTTTGTGTTATTGGTCATTTTACATCTTCTTTCAAGGAATACTTATTCAAATCTGTGGTAGACGGAATAATGGTCTTTCAAAAAGTACAAGTCTGACCTGTGAATATATTATAGCATGGGCCGAAGAGACTTTATGTGCATGCATGCTAACTTGCTTCAGTCGTGTTTGACTCTGCGACCCTGTGGACTGTAGTTCGCCAGACTCCTCTGTCCATGGAATTTTCCAGGCAAGAATACTGGAGTGGGTTGCCATCCCCTCCTCCAGGGAATCTTCCCAATTCAGGGGTGAAACCTGAGTCTCTTCTGTCTCCTGCACTGGCAGGCAAGTTCTTTACCATCAGCTTCACTTTACAGATACAATTAAAATAAGAATTTTGAGATAGGGAAATTATCCTATATTATCTAGGCAAGTTAAAAGTAATCACAGGAATCCTTAACAAAAGACACAATAGAGTCATAGTCAGAGAAGAGATATGACAGAAGCAAAGGTTGGACTGATGATCTTTGGAGATGGAGGAAACACTTATGAGCCAAGAAATTCAGGTGGCCCTAAGAAGGTGGGAAAAGGAAAGGAACTGGACTGTTTCATAGCTCCTCTGGAGATGCCCCGTCAACGGCTTGAGTTCATTTCATTGAGTCTGATTTTGGATTTCTGACCTCCAGAACTACAAGATAATAAATTTGTGCTATTTTAAGGCACCATGGTTTTGATGGCAGCAGTAGGAAATTACTCCAAATCCTTTGCCAATTTTCTAACTAGGTTACTTGTTGTTCTGTTGTTGAGCTATAAAAGTTCTTTATATATTCTGGATACAAGTCCACTATCCGCTATATTATTGCAAATATTTTTTCCTATTCTGTTCACAGTTCAGTTGCTCAGTCATGTCCAACTCTTTGCAACCCCATGGACAGCAGCACACCAGGCCTCCCTGTCCATCACCAACTCCTGGAGGTTACCCAAACTCACGTCCATTGAGTTGGTGATGCCATCCAACCATCTCATCCTCTGTGGTCCCCTTCTCCTCCCACCTTCAATCTTTTCCAGGATCAAGGTCTTTTCAAATGACTCAGTTCTTTGCATCAGGGGGCCAAAGAATTGGAGCTTCAGCTTCAGCTTCAGTCCTTCCAATGAATATTCAGGACTGATTTCCTTTAGGATGGACTGGTTGGAGCTACTTGCGGTCCAAGGGACTCTCAAGAGTCCAAAACCACAGTTCAAAAGCATCAATTCTTCAGTGCTCAGCTTTCTTTATAGTCCCACTCTCATATCCATACATGACTAGATGTACCTTTGTTGGCAAAGTATTGTCTCTGCTTTTTAATAAGCTGTCTAGGTTGGTCATAACTTTTCTTCCAAGGAGCAAGGGTCTTTTAATTTCATGGCTGCAATCATCATCATGTGAAATGCCAGGATGGATGAATCACAAACCGGAACCAAGATTGCCAGGAGAAATATCAACAACCTTAGATATGCAGATGATACCACTCCAATGGCAGAAAGTGAAGAGGAACTAAAGAAATTCTTGAAGAGGGTAAAAGAGGAGAGTGAAAAAGCTGGTTTGAAACTCAACATTCAAAAAACTAAGATCATGGCATCTAGTCCCATCTGACCCAGGAATCAAAAAGGGGTCTCCTGCATTGCAGGTGGATTCTTTACCAACTGAGCTATCAGGGAAGCCCCTAGTCCCATCACTGCATGGCAAATAGAAGGGGAAACAGTGGAAGCATTGACAGATTTATTTTCTAGGACTCCAAAATCACTGCTGATTGTGACTGCAGCCATGGGAAAGATTGAAGGCAAAAGAAAAAGAGGGCAGCAGATGAGATTGTTAAATGGCATTACCAATTCAATGGACATGAAGCTGAACAAACTCCAGGAAATAGTGAAGGAAAGGAGAGCCTGGCATACTGCAGTCCTTGGGGTCACATAGTCAGATACAACTTAGTGACTGAACAACAACAGTTCTAAACTGTTGAGGACTTGTCATTACCAGGTACTACAGAACTACTTGCTACTTGATTTTTTCTTGTCTAAGCATGCTATCAACATATTTAGGGCTGCTAATATTGATAGAGGGCTTCCCTGGTGCTCAGATGGTAAAGAATCCACCTGCAATACGGGGAGACCCGGGTTCGATCCCTGGGTTGAGAAGATCCCCTGGAGGAGGGCATGGCAACCCACTCCAGGATTCTTTTCTGGAGAATCCCTATGGATGGAGGAGCCTGGTGGGCTATAGTCCATGAGACTGCAAAGAGTCGGACATGACTGACTAAGCCCACACACACAATATTGACAGAGGAAATCAAAGGACAGAGGATTGTGCTCTCTTACTCCTTTTCCTTCTGTGGGCAGAGATGGAAGGATAAGAATGAGTCTAATCAGATCCAACTGTAATTTGCCCTGGATAATGAAATCACCCTTCTCATGAAGATGATCTCATTAAGGGCAACAGTTGGGCTTATGTGCTGCTTTTGCCTCAAAACAATAACAAAAGAGAAGTCCAGGTGGCTTTGAAAACACTGAGAGTCTCTGTCTTTGAATGGAAAATTTAGCATTAGGCATTATCACAATTATTTGGTGTGAGAATTACCCCTTTGATGGAAGTTGACACGTTGGACTTGGTAACTCAAGGGTTTTGTTTGCCATCGTCCAAACTAATGCAAGTTCAATGTGAAGAGGTTCTCTGTGGATTTTGCAATCTCTTATGTTGTTTCACGTCATCTATTATTTCCTTAAACAGTCTGAAAGTGAGTCTTGGGAGTAAGTTTCAGACTGTGATGCTTGAAAATCACTCCCTTTGCTCTGCTTAGAGCTTCTTACTGGCACAGAAAAAAATTTAAATTTAGGTTTGTGCTCTCCATTTCCAAGTTATGTGATGCTTTCATCTTTGATGATCACTAATGTTTCTTCTTTTTCTTTTTCCTTTATCTCTCCCTTTTCTTCCCCTTTGCCTCTCTTTTCCTCTTCATGCAATTATTTAAAAATTACTAGTGAGTTAATACAGAGAAGGCAATGGCACCCCACTCCAGTACTTTTGCTTAGAAAATCCTATGGACGGAGGAGCCTGGTAGGCTGCAGTCCATGGGGTCGCTAAAGTTGGACACGACTGAGCGACTTCACTTTCATGCATTGGAGAAGGAAATGGCAACCCACTCCAGTGTTCTTGCCTGGCGAATCCCAGGGACGGGAAGCCTGGTGGGCTGCCGTCTATGGGCCGCACAGAGTCGGACATGACTGAAGCGACTTAGCAGCAGCAGCAGCAGCAGTGAGTTAATGAGTATAAATTAGTGAAAAAACAAAACAATGAATTGCCAAATGTCAACCAAAGGACAATGCAGTTTAGAACACAGGGGTTGTGTTCTCTTCATTTTTATAAGGACAAAGCCAACCCTACCTGTAAACAGACACAGAAGGAACAATTGAAGCAATGAACTTACGGGAAAAAATTTTTTTTCTTCATCTTGTCTGGGAGTAGAAATGATTATGCTGGTGGCTAAAACATTACTTTGCCAACAAAGGTCCATCTAGTCAAGGCTATGGTTTTTCAGTGGTCATGTATGGATGTGAGAGTTGGACTGTGAACAAAGCTGAACACCGAAGAATTGATGCTTTTGAACTGTGGTGTTGGAGAAGACTCTTGAGAGTCCCTTGGACTGCAAGGAGATCCAACCAGTCCATTTTGAAGGAGATCAGCCCTGGGATTTCTTTGGAAGGAATGATGGTCAAGCTGAAATTCCAGTACTTTGGCCACCTCATGTGAAGAGTTGACTCATTGGATAAGACTCTGATGCTGGGAGGGATTGGGGGCAGGAGGAGAAGGGGACGCCACAGGATGAGATGGCTGGATGGCATCACTGACTCGATGGACGTGAGTCTGGGTGAACTCCGGGAGCTGGTGATGGACAGGGAGGCCTGGCATGCTGCGATTCATGGGGTCACAAAGAGTTGGACGCGACTGAGCGACTGAACTGAACTGAACTGAAGAGGCTAAACTGTGTCACTTGTCAGGAAATTGACAAGCAGCCATCTCTTCTGCCTGCTACTGCATGCTGCTTTTGCGCTGTGAATGGCTTTCATAAATGCACTGCTGTGTAGAATGTCATTGCTGCATCATTAAGTAGACACTGTCCCGTGACAGCTCTTCCCCAGGATGTCAGATCAACATTGGCCCTCTCAATCCTGGGACTTGAAGCCACACAGAGGGCATTTTTATGATTCAGATACCAAAGTTGAAACAAAAATTATCCTTCAAAACGTGGAAATGTATCTATTTTGCTCTGGAAGAAAACCTAATGCTCTTACATTAAAGATAAGGAATGTTATTAAGTTTAAATAACTACTTCTAGAAGAAAAAATATAAATAAATGTTACTTTTTTTAAAGTTCAATTTTTCTGTTAATCAAATAAATTCAAAGCAAAGCAAGGAAAGGTACCAGTGTTTGCCTTGGCCAATAGCCCCAAATCATATATATTCAAGCACATGAAATGCTAATGACATATTGTAAAATAGGCCCTCTCTAGGACTGTTGGTGGAACTAGAATCTTTCTGGAAGGAAATTTAGCAATATGTGTCAAAATTCATTGAAATGTGCATACCTTTTGATGCAGAAATTCTACTGCTAGAAATATATCCTAAAGAATTTATGAAAAACAGAGTCAGTAATGTCTTCCAAAAGATTGCCAGTTATTTGAAATGCTAAGAATCTGAAAATAACCTAAAACTCCTAACAATGTATATAGTAAATATATTTTTAAACAGAAATTAAAATATATGTAAAGGTTTTTTTCTTAAAATGATATAGGGAAAAGTTTATGAAATAAAGTTATGCAAAGTTAAACAAATGCTAAATATCATATATAGTGCGATCTAAACTAAAGACAAATAGAATAGCAAAAATACCAGAAATAAGTTTACAAAAATATTAATACTTTTGTATCAACAAAGATGTTGATATTATTTAGTGTAAAAATGAAAGTGTTTTGTTTTGTGTAGCTTTTGTCTACTCTCTGCATTTTATACATATTCCACAAGGACAAATATCATATCCATAAAAACATGTACACAATACATTATATTTAAAAAGAGACTGCACAGGAAAAAGATCACTATCCAAAGAAATTCCTTTAAACCCTCACATGATGTCTTGCTGGCCTTTTAACTTAGCCCTCATCTCACATTTTCCTTAGAGCTTCTGACTCTCTCCCTCTCTCCCACCTGAGGTTCAAATCTCCAGCCATCAGCTGTAACAAGGAATTTCAGCTCACCTCTGTCTCTGCCGTCCCTCTCCTTCAGGGACCATTTCTTCCCTATTTCTGACCTCGATCCACTCCCTTGTTTCTGAATGCTTTTCACATTTTGCCTCCAGGTGTGTGAAGGGCCTGAGTCTGGCCAGGAAGCTGGATCAGTATTTCTGCAGATCAGAGCGTGGTAGTGCTGGAAGAGACAAGCCCGTCTACAGCACAACGTCAGCGTGCAGAATGCCACCGAGTTCATACTCACTTTTTATTACTTCATGAGAGGTTATCACATCTTCAGTTTAAAGCACCTTGCATTTATTATCTCAGAGTTTTAGTGGATTAGAAATCTGGACACAGTTTATGGACTCTTCTATTCTGGGTCCCACAAGGCTACAATCAAGGTGTCAGCTAAACTGCACTCTTTCAGAAGTTGGGGTTCTCTTCAAAGCTCAAGGGGTTATTAGCAGAACTCAGCTGTTTGACTGACATGGAAGTTTGCCTCATCCAGATCAACAGGAGAATCTCTGTACTTTCCTTTTCTTTCTTCTTTTTTTCAAATGAAGTATAGTTGATTTACAATGTTGTAAATCTGTACTTTTAAGGTACTCCTTGCATTAGATCAGGCTTACAAGGGATGAAGTGAAGAAGTGAAGTCACTCAGTCATGTCTGCCTCTTTGCGACCCCATGAACTGTAGCCTGTTAGGCTCTTCTGTCCATGGGATTTTCCAGGCAATAATACTGGATTGGGTTGCCATTTCCTTCTCCTTACAAGGGATAATCTCCCTTTTAATTAGTTCAAGGTCAACTGATTAGGCACCTTAATTACACCTATGAAATCTCTTCTATCATAAAAAGAAACATTATCATAGGAGTGACATAATACCATACTCACATATCCTCCCGTACTCAGGGGATGGGGCCACTGAAGGTCGTTTTAGAACTCTGTTCTCTGTAAGTGTCCCTTTCCTGGCTTTCACAGCCTTGTGACTTAAGTTCAGTTTTCTGTTAAATGACTGGTTCTGTGGATTGGGTGGTGTTGGGAGCCTTTGAATTTTACACAACTTCTTCACACTCTCTATTTTATTTAATCTTTACTGCAGCTTCCTGATACATATGCTCCTACCTCCAATTTACCAGTGAGGGACCTGGAGCACAGAGAGCTTAAAAAGAGGTCCAAGGTCACTTAGCTAAAAAGTAGAATTTGAAACCCAGATCCGCTACACCAAATAGCATGTTCTTTCTCCTATGTCTCTCCTCTGAGGCAACCACTGAAACTTGAGTTCAGTTTGGAATCTGATCTAACTAAGGAGAAAGTCACCTCTCACCTCATCTGCATCTTAAACCTGCACACTCATTTTACACTGGGTGTGATTGGGGATGCACAGGAAGGCTTTTCGTAATGAACTCAGAATTCCCAGAATAATGAGGATGTTAGTGACATTCCTCCTTATAAAATTACCACAGGTTTAGCAACTTAAAACATGACCTATTTATTAGCTCACTGCTTGTGTAAGTCAGAAGTCTGGCCTAGTGGGGCTGGAATCTCTGCTCAGGTTCCTCCAAGGCTGAAATCCTGGTGTCAACCGAGCTACATTCTCATCTGGAGTTCAGGGTCTTCCAACTCATGTGGTTGTGGTAAGACTTGGTTGCTGGCAGTTGTGGGATGGAGGTCCCTGCTTCCTTGCTGGCCATCAGCTGGGGCCTCTCTCTGCTCCTAGGGGCCCTCCTCTTCCTTTTTCATAGGGCCTCCTCCATCCTCAAACCAGGAACAACATTGAGTACTTCATTGATTCTGAATCTCTTCGACTTCCCATTCTGCTACCAGCCAGAGAAAGCTCTCCACTGTTAAGGCTCATGTGATTAGATCATGTGATTAGATCAGGCTAACCTGCATACTCTCCCTCTCCTGTGTCAACTATGCCATACAATGTAACCCAATCACAGGAGTGACAACCCATCATAGCCATAGGTTGTATGGATTAGTGTGTGGAATCCTGAGGAGTGTCATCTTAAGAATGCTGCTTAGCACCGTGTGTCTTTGAAATAACATTTCTCCCACCCTGCGGGATAACTTAGAACATAAATACATGGACTTCCCTGGTGGCTCAGACGGTAAAGCATCTGTCTACAGTGTGAGAGACCTGGGTTTGATCCCTGGGTTGGGAAGATTCCCTGGAGAAGGAAATGGCAACCCACTCCAGTACTCTTGCCTTGAAAATCTCATGGACGGAGGAGCTTGGTGCAGGCTACTATCCATGGGGTTGCAAAGAGTCGGGCACAACTGAGCGACTTCACTTTCACATGGACATTAGACCCAGGCTGCCTAGGTTCAAATTATGGCTCCAACATGTACTCTCAGTACAACCTTCTTAAGGTACTTAACCGCTTATCTCAGTTCCTTGATTTTCTTACCTAAAAAGTGGGAGTAGTAATATTACTCTCATCAAGTTATGCCCTTTAAATGAGCTAATGTGCCAGAAAGTTGTTGGCACATTGAGGTATTGTGTTGTCCTTGCTATTATGATTATTGACCTAATTATTATCCACTAGTATAGAGTCCAGATTACTACTCTCCTCGGAGCAGACCCATCACCTCACTTTTATAGGCTTCAGCTACTCTTTCAGTTTTAGTATTATTTAATTGTCAAAGTAAAATTTATAATGACAAGTATACATTAGAAAACTTTTATGAGTCTCTAACTCATAGGATAGACCAAACAATTTGTCAGGTTGAAAACAAAAAAAACAGAAGTATGTTTAGTTTGTGAGCTTAGTTTTTAGTAAGGGAAACAGCAGATTCAACTGATTGTATCAGAAACTTGAAAAGAGAAACACAGACACTCTTTAAGTGCCATAGCTAAATGGGTTTTAATTCAATGTTATCATTGAGAGAAAAGGAGATGTGAAAAGATAGCAACAGGAAGTTTAGAGAAGGCCATAGAGAATGAAAAGGAACTAAAAGAAAGGTGGAAAGGATGAGAGGAGAGGGAACAGAACACCACAGGGAAAAGAAGAAGGAATGGAAAAGTGACAGAGGAAACACTACTTAGAGGAGAGGGCTGGTAAGGAAAAGGGGCAAACGCTGCGGAAATTGACTTGGTACAGCTAGGGACTTAGATTATCTTACTGAATCCTCAGAATAGGTATTATTATAATCACTTTATAGATGAGAAAACAGCACCTAAGAGAGTTTAATTTTTCCAAAACTAAATATGTTTATATACAGGTATTAGAACCAACATCTTTCCCGAGTTCATTTCTGTGTGTTGTTACCTTGTTCAAAAAGACTAATGGTGAGACAGAAAGTACTCTTCACACGTTGCTGGTCCAGCTTCAAAGAGTGTTCCTGCCACACTGAGAAAAGATTCTTAGATGGGCTTGAGTCTTACTGACACTAAACACTACCTTAGAATGTTATTTTCTTGAGTCAAGATAGTTGGAGTCTAGTTGAAACTGACCACTGAATGATTGATGCTTCAGGATAAATCACTTGTTTGAGCCTTAGTTTCCCCATCTGTAAAATGTAGGCTTTGAACCAGATAAAAAGGTGAATTCTGAAATCTATCCTTCATGTCATAATGCCAGACTTTCAATTGTTATTCTTGAGCTCTCAGATGCCTCCAAACCTCCAAGTTCATGGCAGAAAGGAATGAGGTGGGAAACACTCTCAGTGGTAGTAACAAGGCTCTATCATGAAGAGCTGGAGGCCCACTCCAGAGTTGTCCTCACACAGATACAAGGCTGTGATGCGGACTGGAGAAATGCTCCTGTTAGGATCACTGTTCAGAGTTTCTCAGGTCATTCACTGCACAACCTCACCAGGTAATATTCACAGTCATAGCCCTCTGCTCAGTGTTATGTGCCGGACTGGACGGGAGAGGGGTTTGGGGGAGAGTGGATTCATGTGTATGTATGGCTAAGTCTCTTTGCTGTTGACCTGAAACTATCACAACATTGTTAATCGGCTGTACCCCAACACAAAATGTTTTTTTGGTGTTAAAAAATAAAAATAAAATAAAAATAAATAAATGAAACAAAAAAATGGAGCTTCTCCACGGTCCAATATTTGCAAATACTATCCCCACTCCCTGATTCCAGGAAGCCAGGACTAAGACCTGTGGGTAGAGTTCATAATAAAAACAAGTGTGGCTCATTAGAAAAATAGCAAACTTTGCAGTGTTCAGAATTTCCCATTAGCATGTGTAAAACTTTATATTTGGGAGTTTTTAGGCCAAGGTCCCATGGGGTAGGGGATTCTACTAATGAATAAGAGTTTAGAGAGTATATAAGTGACATACAGATTTTGGAATGTATTCAAAGAAAGATGAGTAATCCTAAAAAATTTGATTCTTAATTTCCTAAGTCCATATTATGATGGCCATAATAACTATAACTACCTCATATGGCTGTTTTAAGTATATAGAAGATTGTGTGTGTGTATCTACATCTCTGTTTACATTATCTATCCTTCTATCCTTCAGTCTGTGTATTCATCCATCCATCCATCCACCTACACACCAACCTATCTGTCTATCCTACCTACATGAGCACAATGCTCCACACATGATAAAAGATCAATAAATGTTAGTGGCCATTATGATTATGTTCTTTACAACTACTGGATAATGCTTTCAACACAGCAGAACTTCCTTTTATCTCTGTAGGCGTACGCAGAGTGGTGGCACTCTCAGATGCCATTTTTCATTCTTATTTGTAGAATAATCACATAAAGTCCACTTTATCTGATGCCTAGGGTGGAAATTTGGCGGAGGTGAAAGCTTCCCTACTTCTAGGTAAAGAATGGTATGAAACAATGATTATGGTCCACTTTTCTGAAGTTTCCTCTAACAACTTTATTTCTGAACTTTTAAAATGGAGCTTCTCCTAATATCATATGACATCCCTTATATGTGGGATCTAAAATGAAATGATACAAATTAACTTTATTACAAAACAGAGAAAGACTCACAGATTTAGAAAGTGAACTTACGGCTGCTGGGGGGAAGACACAGTTAGGGACTTTGGGAAGGTCATATACACACTGCTGTACTTAAAATGGTAACCAGCAAAGACCCATTGTATAGCACATGGAAGTCTGCTGAATGTTATGTGCCAGACTGGATGGGAGAGGGGTTTGGGGGAGAATAGACACATGTATACATATGGCTAAGTCTCTTCGCTGTTCATCTGAAACTATCAAAACATTGTTAATTGGCTGTACCCCAATATAAAATGTTTCTTGGTGCTAAAAAAATAAATAAAATTAAAAAAATAAATGAAACAAAAAATGGAGCTTCTCCAGGGTCCAATATTAGCAAATACTATCCCCTACCATGAGTCTTAGAATTACACATCTATTTCTAATCTCTCATTCTGCAGCATGGATGTTGTCCCCTCACCCAGAAATCAGTTTTGTCAATTCAGCCTGAAAGTTCTATTGTCAAAAGGCATGTGAATCCTGTGGGAGTGCCACTCATTTCCTTTCTTGCTGATAGGAGATGCAGGTGTACCTGAAAAAAGGTGTGATGTTCCTTGACAAACTGCAAAGGTGCAGCTATCAAAAATAATCACTGCATCAGAACAGCTGGAGACCAAAAAAGTGTCCTTGGCTGCTTTATAAAAACAGCAAACCGGCCTCTTTATGCTTCCCAGGGGGTGCTTGTGGTAAAGAACTTGCCTGTCAATGCAGCAGACATAAGAAACTGGGGTTCGATCCCTGGGTTGGGAAGATCCCCTGGAGGAGGGCATGGCAACCCACTCCAGTATACTTGCCTGGAGAATCCCATGGACAGAGGAGCCTGGCAGGCTATGGTTCATAGGGTTGCAAAGAGTTGGACATGACTGAAGCCACTTAACACATGTACACATATGCAAGCTAAAACTATTCCTAACTGTCGGTCTTGGTCTACACTACCCTCTCTCCCTACTTATTGATTTATCCTTCTCTCCCTTCTCATTTTACTTATTCATTCATGTAAAAATTCATTCATTCATTCAGAAAGTATTTATGAACTCACATCTATATATAACTGCTTGACCTAAGGAGATTTACAATCTAGTGGCTTCCCCAATGGTTAAACAGTAAAGAATTGAATCCGCCTGCAAAACAGGAGATGCGGGTACAATCCCCGGGTTGGGAAGATCCCCTATAGTAGGAAATGGCAAGCTGCTCCAGCATTCTTGCCCGAAAAACCCCATGGACAGAGGAGCCTAGTGGTCCTCGTCCATGTGGTGGCAAAGGGTTGGATATGACTCAGCACGCACATGCTAAAATAAGGCTGGGGCATGTTTTCCTCAGGGGAAGTCTCTCCTACTCGTTCAGTCTATAATTCTTTTAGCTGGTGTTTTGACTTCTGATACAATTTTATATTATTGACTAAGAGCCCCATGTGGGTGACTCTCATTTTGACAAATAAGCTTTAGATTTTATTTTTTTAAGTTTTGGACCACGTGGCATGTAGGATCTTAGTTTCCCAACCAGGAATTGAACCTGAGCCCCCTGCGTTGGAAGCACAGAGTCTTCACCACAGGACTCCCAGGGAAGTTCCAACCTTCAGTTCTTTAACGAGAGGGACCCTGGCTCAAGCCATTATTATTGCATCCTGAGCAGGATCTGGCTCCATTTCCAACCTCAGCTGGTGTTCTTCATCTAAGACAAACTGGTTTCCTTTTTCGCTGGGACTCCATGCTCCTTCTCCCTCCGTGTTCTCATTTTGGTTTGTGAGGTTAGTAAAACCTTATTTTTTTGACTCAGCCTGGAATCTTCTCATGGAATACCTTTTTAGACTCTTTTCCATCCCAACTCCTACAGAAAACCCCAAATCCATCAATACATACAAGGTGCGTAATATGGCATTTCTTTGTTAATACTACTTACAGTATATCATTTTCTACACATTTTATTATTTGCTCATCAACTCATACTATTCTTCTTTCCTACTAGACTGAAGACCCCATGGAACAAAAGATAACATCCATATTCCTTCCTCCCACTGCCTGGCCCAATGCTGAATGTGGTAGCCATCAACAAACACAAATTAAATACTAGTTGAAATTCAACAAGAGATCTGGAAAGTCATTACAGAAAGCTTGCTTTGACAGTCTTTTCTTTCAAGTACAGAACTTTTGGAGAATTGTTATTCTCCAAAGGCACAGGTATGTCTTCTGATGTGGCAGATTTACTTTCCAAATAATTCTAACATTTCAGATCATTACCTGAGTCTGCCATCCTCTGCTGCAGCACCTCCCGGTATAATCTTCGTAATAAATATGCCAGGGTCATCTCCGATGTGGGGATTATCTGTCCCTCCAGCAATACTGAATCCCAGGCCAGAATTTCCCTGTAGAAACAATAAGTAGACATTAAATGATGTGGCTGTCATCTAAACTCAGTTCCCCTTGTACTCTGCGTTATCATCTTACGACTCAAATGGAAATCAGGTGATAACAGCCTTGTATGCAAAGCCATAAACTGCACCATCAGCAGACAAAGGAAGGTCAGGGAAAACACTCAGGTTTGTCCCTGCATTGCAAGAATTCAAGTGCTTTATGCTTCTGCTTATTCAAAGGGCCTTACATTTTTTGCTTCTAAGAAACGCAGCCTTTATTAGAAACTAAAATGGTCATGATGAAATAAAAGTTGACACTGTGCAATATGAGAAAATGCAAAAGATAATTATGGTCCATTATAAAAATTGTACACACATACAAAAAAGAACGGACGGAAACAGGTTATGTGAAAAACATTTGATTTGACGGAGTAGTGAAATTTGGGTGTTTCCATTCTGCTATTTCTGGTACTGTTGCTCTAATATTGTTTATCCATCAAATAAGTGTATTTTCCTATTTGTTAATAGGAACTTTGACTTCAGGAGGCAACGGCCCCTTCTAGAGTCATAGCAAACGTGAGACACTTTGCAGTAATAAGTAGGTCTTAATTTGCTATAGATACAGACAAGGAATACATTATTGTTGCAGCATGTAAATTTGAACACCTTATATTCTAATATAGCTTTCATACTTACTCCTGTAGACTATAGTAATTGATAACCAATGTAGATATAGCCCTCTAAAATTTGCATGCAATACATAATTAAAAGTCTCCCTCACATTCACAAACCATTGCACTTATTTCTTATTTTCATATTCTCTTTTTTAATCTCCATCACCATGGCTACATTTTTGTTTCCATATTATGTTCCATTTTTTTCCTATTCACTTTATATTTTCAGTCATTTTTATACAATTAGAAAGTCTTTATAATTATCCATTTAAGTGACTAAATCATATTTCACTAAGGTCATTTAACCAGTCCCTTGTCACTGGATATTTAATTTCTCTATATACTCTTACAACAAATACAGCTTACTAAATTTACAATCGTTTGATTAAGTCCTGCTCGTGGGTAAAAAGAGATGAGGAATAAGAAATTAGTTGTTAATCCAGAAAAACTAATTAGGGCACTCAATTAGAGAAGTTGGGTGTTCAGATCAGATCAAGTATAATTGACAGTTATACTACCACTGCAAATGTCAAGGTAAATCTTACCAATTTTTATTGACTGAACTAATAAAACTCTGAATTTTCAGAGGGTTGTTCTCACAATTATACACTAAAAGGCTGAAGTTAATAATTCAACCATGGCCACTAAGATCTCAAGTCTTTGTACTACTGACTTCTAATTTTGTTTCTTTGAAAAACTCCAATGTTCCTTGGGTATTATCTGACTACTTAAGAGCAGTCAATAATGAATGTATTTGTTATTGTTGTTCAGACTCTAAGTCATGACTATTTGTGACCCCATGGATTGCAACGTGCCAGGCTTCCCTATTCTTCACTATC
The DNA here is from genome assembly GCF_019923935.1 of Bubalus bubalis. NCBI lineage: Eukaryota > Metazoa > Chordata > Mammalia > Artiodactyla > Bovidae > Bubalus > Bubalus bubalis. The sequence continues at coordinate 92,053,437 of NC_059161.1, read as the reverse complement.
TCCCCGAGTTTGCTCAACGTCATGTCCATTGAACCAGTGATGCTATCTAATCATCTCATTCTCCATCGCCCTGATCTCCTCCTGCCCTCAATCTTTTCAGTATCAGAAGTGAAAGAATTAACTGCTCAGTTGTGTCCAACTCTTTGTGACCCCATGAACACCAGGATTCTCTGTCCATAGAATTCTCCAGGCAAGAATACTGGAGTAGGTTGCCATTCCCTTCTCCAGGGGATCTTCCTGACCCAGGGATTGAAACCAGGTCTCCTATATTGCAGGCAGATACTTCAACATCTGAGCCACCAGGGTTTTTTTTACCAGTGAGTCGGTTCTTTACATTAGGTGTCCAAAGTATTGGAACTTCAGCATCAGCATCAGTCCTTCCAATGAATATTTAGGCTTGATTTCCTTTAGGATCGACTGGTTTGATTTCCTTGCTGTCCAAAGAAATCTCAAGAGCCGTCTCCAGTACCACAATTTGAAAGAAACAATTCTTCAGGGCTCAGTCTTCTTTATGGTCCAACTCTCATATCTATACATGACTACTGGAAAAAAACATAGCTTTGGCCATATGGACCTTTGTTGGCAAAGTGATATCTCTGCTTTTTAATATGCTATCTAGGTTTGTCATAGCTTTCCTTGTAAGGAGCAAGCATTTTTCAATTTCATGGCTGTGGTCATCACCAGCAGTGGTTTTGGAGCCCAAGAAAATAAAATCTGTCACTGTTTCCACTTGTCCCCCATCTATTTTCCATGAAGAGATGGGACCAGATGCCATAAACTTAGTTTTTTGAATGTTGAGTTTTAAGCCAGCTTTTTCACTCTCCTCTTTTACCCTCATCAGAAGCTCTTTAGTCCCTCTTCACTTTCTGCCATTAGACTAGTGTCACTGGTATATCTGAGGTTGTTGATATTTCTCCTGGCAATCTTGATTCCAGCTTATGAGTCATACAGCCTAACATTTTGAATGATGTACTCTAGGAGAAATATCAATAACCTAAGATATACAGATGACACCACCCATATGGCAGAAAGCGAAGAAGAACTAAAGAGCCTCTTGATGAAAGTGAAAGAAGAGAGTGAAAAAGTTGGCTTAAAACTAACATGATCTGAGAAAACTAAGATCATGGCATCTGGTCTCATCATTTCATGGCAAATAGATGGGGAAACAATGTAAACAGTGACAGACTTTATTTTCTTGGGCTCCAAAATCACTGCAGATGGTGACTGCCGCCATGAAATTAAAAGACGCTTGTTCCTTGGGAGAAAAGCTATGACCAACCTAGATGGCATATTAAAAAGCAGAGACATTACTTTGCCAACAAAGGCCCATCTAGTCAAAGCTATGGTTTTTCCAGTAGTCATGTATGGATGTGAGAGTTGAACTATAAAGAAAGCTGAGCACCGAAGAATTGATGCTTTTGAATTGTGGTGCTGGAGAGGACTCTTGAGAGTCCCTTGGACTACAAGGAGATCCTAAAGGAATCTAACCAGTCCATCCTAAAGGAAATCAGTCCTGAATATTCATTGGAAGGACTGATGCTGAAGCTGAAACTTCAGTACTTTGGCCACCTAATGCAAAGAGCTGACTCATTTGAAAAGACCCTGATGCTGGGAAAGATTAAAGGCAGGAGGAGAAGGAGACAACAGAGGATGAGATGGTTGGATGGCATCACCAACTTCATTGACATAAGTTTGTTTGAGCAAGCTTCAGGAGTTGGTGATGGACAGGGAAACCTTTCATGCTGCAGTCCATGGAGTTGCAGAGTCGGACACAACTGAGCAACTAAACTGAACTCTGCTTATGAGTTAAATAAGCATGGTGACAATATGCAGGCTTGTCTTATTCCTTTCCTAATTCTGAACCAGTTCATTGTTCCATGTCTGGTTCCAACTGTTGCTTCTTGACCTGCATACAGGTTTATCAGGAGACAGGTAAGGTGGTCTGGTATTCCCATCTCTTGAAGAATTCTCCACAGTTTGCTGTGATCTACACAGTCAAAGACTTTCAAGTAGTTAATGAAGCAGATGCTTTTCTTGAATTCCCTTGGTTTTTCTATGATCCCATGGATGTTGACAATTTGATTTCTGGTTCCTCTGCCTCAATGTATGTATTAAATATTTGTTAAATATCAGCTTTGTGTTTGGCACTGGGCTAAGCCTTGGAGCTATAGCCATGAACCTATCGTTTATGAGGCATATGGAGGACAAGTGCAGCGTGCTGGAGTGGCTAACGGATCCAAACACAAGGACGTTTCCTGAAGGTGAAGAGTGGTTAGTTTCTTTTAATGAGGGAAGGGTGGGAGTTGGAGAGGAGGACAGAGTGTCCCAAGCAGAGGGAAGAACATACGTAAAATCCCTGAAGTGACAAAGTGTATGCCAGGTCCAAGAAACAGACAAGAAGGCGATAACCATGACAGCAAGAAGGATAACTGGATGAGTCTCGATCATGAACTTCTTCAAAGCAGTGTATGTGAGTCCATTTTTGGTTTTAAGTACCTACTGACACCAGATGACTGCATTGTATTGTATGAATATCTCCTATGAGACTCTCTTGAAGCTAAGGCTGTAGGGATTAAGACCAAGTGATTTCTGCTTTCATGGAATTCAAGGCAGAGCAGAAAAGACCCATAGTTTGGCAATTGGTGATCAGTACCTCAACTACTTCCCTGGTGGCTCACATGGTAAAGCATCTGCCTACAACACAGGAGACCTGGGTTCAATCCATGGGTTTGGAAGATCTCCTGAAGAAGGAAATGGCAACCCACTCCAGTATTCTTGCCTGGAAAATCCCATGGACGGAGGAGCCTATTAGGCTACAGTCCATGGGGTTGCAAAGAGTTGGACATGACTGAGCAACCTCACTTTCACTTTTATCTCAACTACACTGTCACATCGATAGCTACCAATGAGGCAGTTTCTATAAGATCTTGGGTTTCAGAAGGAAAGGATGGGAAGATAAGTTTCTTCAATGTAATTTGGGTCTAGCTCCAAAAACATCAACTAGAATATATTGGTCTTATTTGAGTTGGCACCTCAACAATACCAATTTCTTCATTAATGGGGTAGGGAAAGAGTCAAGCACAGACTGCAAGATGCTCTAAAGCTTTCTCCTGAAAATATAAAAATCTTGGGAGAGGGCACTCAAGACTTTGTCATTTGAGAAAAATATTCACTCTACTGGTCTATATTTTAGCCCCCAGGAACACTGAATTGCTCAGTCTTTCTTGCACAGTCCACTTGATAACTCATCTCTTGGCCTTTGCTCATACTGCTTTCTCTACGAGAAATCTCCCACTCTGCCTGATGGTTCAGATGTCATTTGAGTTTCTATAGATTTCTCTGCTTAGCTATGCTATGCACTGTGTTATTTTGAAATTGTATATTTATCAGTCTATCGTTCCTTCAAACTGACCTTATAAAAGGCAGAAACTGTATAATATTCACCTTTGTCTCTTGGTGCCTTGACTGGCACGTTGTTCCTTACATATTTGATGAATGAATGAACAGACAAACACATTTGCTGAGAATATTCTTCCAAAGGGAAGAGTCAGAAAGACATAATACAAGTACACGATTAATATAGAAGTCACTTTGCTCTGTGCGGCTCCAAAATAAAAATGGAAAGGCCAGAAATTCAAATTGTGGCTTAGCTGAAGGATGAATGAGGAGACGAGAGCTGTTCAAATTGGGAATAGCCTGCTTTGCAAGGGAGGGAGGATCCTTTACTCAATGGGTAGCTAGCTAGACACTGGACATAAGGGACCAAACATCATCTGAGAGGTTAGGCTGTATGACTTCAAAGGATTCTTCTGGATCTCTGGCTAGACTTGCAGGAAAACTACTCTTGCCAACAGGAAAAAAAAAAAAAAAAAAAAAAAAAAGAATGTCATAGGAAACTTTAGAGGAGGAGGTAGGTCACTACTACATTTTTTTATTGTATGGATTCACAGATCTTTGAAGTGATAGCTTTAACGACAACCTAGCAACACAGATATATTGTTTTTAGACTCTAATACAGAGAATATGCTTCCCTGGTGGCTCAGATGGTAAAGAATCTGCCAGCAAGGCAGGAGACCTGGGTTCGATCCCTGGGTCCGGAAGATCCCCTGGAGAAAGGAATGGCTACCCCTCCAGTTTTCTTGCCTGGAGAATCCCATGGACAAAAGAGCCTGGTGGGCTACAGTCCACGGGGTCGCAAAGAGTCAGATATGACTGAACAACTAACACACACATATGGAGAATATGGTGGTTTGGACGTTTACTGATAAACTCTGTCCTTGAATCCACTCTGAGTAAAGGAATAAATCAAAGAACCCACGATGAAAAGAGGCAGGTAGAGACAGAGTATAACTGGATCTGTGTTTCTGACCCCAAGGATTCCTCAAAGCTTTTGTGCTTCAGTTAAAACCAGCCTGACAGCTGGGCCTGGCCAGTCACAGTAGTTCTTTAGCAGAGGTTCATCTGAATTCAGCTAAGGAAATTATTAAAGTGTTCCCCGTCTCCCCTTGTTATTCTCACCCAGCCTTCCCTTTCAGGCCTTTGCTCCCAGACAGCAGCGTTCAGTGCAGACAGGGAGAGATAAAAAGCAGCAGTGAAATCACAGCCTGCTGTTCGGAACCTCTCCTGTCCCCCCGACAATCATCCCAGAGCTGGCCAGCTGCAAGGGCAGAGCCCAGAACCTCTGTCCTCTGAGCAGCCATCTCTCCATGAGAACAGGCAGATGCCTGGCTAACGGCCTTAGATCCCAAAAACGGTGCCTGATTAACTGAGTGTTGATACTTGACACAGTCAACGGAAACTATAAGGTGCCACGTAGGTGAGGGCAGCCTCTGTGCAGCTTTCCAGCTGGGCTGCTGCTTCCTCGCAATTGGGCAGAGTCCATGTGTGAGCATGTGGCTGCCTTGGACCATTATTTGTTCTGGTTCCCATTCCTCCACTCTGGCTGACTGTCCCCCGGGAACACAAGGCCACTGCCTAGCCAGTGGACTAGCAAGTGGCACTTCCTCCTTCATGTACTATACTCTCTGGGAAAAGGCAAAAAAGCAAAAGGAAAAGAACATTTGCCATTTAACTGATGGCTGTAAATATAAATACCAGTATCCTCAGAAACATGAGCCCAAGCCCGCTGCCACTGGCCATGCCCACTGTCTAGCCAAGTGGTACTTTCTTTTTCATGTACTACACTCTATCGAGGAAAAAAAAAATATATAGCAAAATGAAAAGAACATTTAGTGAAAATGAAATGAAAAATAAAACATTTAAATGATGGTTGCAAATATAAATACAGTATCCTCAGAGAATTATCTTTTCATTAAAAGATTGTTTAACAGGAAATTACCCCCAAAATGGGGTTACAAAAAAGAAGAAGAAAATACAGTGATATCATAATCATATGAATTTACAGAAGGTTCTATTGACAAATAATTTCTCTTACTGTCAGAAGTTCCTACTTTTCAAATACTATTTAATCTAGTAATTCAGTTCTAGGAATTTATCCTAAAGAAATAACCAGAGATGTGTGCAATGACGTGTGTTCAAAGATTTGTGGCGGTATCATGCTTCTAATTCTAAAAACAAAATCCAACTTGTAATTGGAAACATTCAAACAATGGAGAAATAGTTTAAAAGTACTGTGATATGTCTATCTGAATGTGGGAATATTTTAGAGCCATTAAAACTGCAGCAATATTTAATGATAATGGAAAATGTTCATTATACAAATGTGAGAGGAAAAAAAAGTGTATGAAATTTTAATTAAAGTATGATCACCACTAAAATATTAAAAAAAAGACTTGCTTTTTACTAAGAAATTTATGAATTACTAATTGGTAGTAGTAAAACTGCTTAAGTAATAAACTACTTAAGAGGGAGAGACTTTTTTTAAGTTATAAAATTCTTAATAAAATACTAAAAATGTCCTCAAGGGAACTAACATTTATTACATTTTTCTTTCTGGAACTAACATTTATTGCATTCTTCTTTTTATGTAAAACTCTGAGCTAGGCTTCTTTTAATCCTCTATCTGATGGACAGTATTTTCCCCCTTTTCATGTATTAAAAAACAAAACGCAAAAACAAATTAAAACCAAAAGAAAACCCTGAGGCTAAGAAGCATGAAGCAACTTACGTAAAGATAGAAAGCAAGTAAATAGTCGAATTCAAATCCAAACAGGATATTTTAAGCTTCAATTACCAACTTTTCCCCTGTTACATCATATTGTCTCTTCTGGGTTAAATAATTTGATGGTAAGGAAATTAAAAACAAAAAACAAAAAATAGGGACAACAAACTATTATTTTTTTTTTAAAAGAATCTATACCACTCTTATCAGTATCATAAAAATATTTTTAAAAATTGTAATGGAAGAGCATGTATTTATTTGGACCATTCAGACCTGTTTTTGACATTAGGTACATTTCTTAACTTTGAACCTAGCTTTCTTGTCTGCAAGATGTACATAATAGTAACTACTTCACAGCATTATTAGAAAGATCAAAGTAAATGATATATGTACTAGCAGAGCACTGAGCATAGATCCTGGGAGGTGTGTGAAGATTAATCAATATTAGTTCATTTCCTTTGGTTGCATACTGCACTATTACGAGTGTCCTTCTAAACATGAGGGCAATAAAGGCAAACGGAAGTAAGACAATGCAGTCTTTCATTTATACCTTTATCTATTCATCCAACAGGTATTTTTTGATGAATGCTGGCCTACAATTTTATCATATGTTATTTCTCTTTGTAAAGATAATTTAGCTACATATTCTAAATACAGGAGAAAGGATGGCTAGGTAGGAAGCATTGAGAATGTTAAGTAAATAAATGCTAGATAAAGGAAGACTCAAACACTATTTTTTTAAGCTTTCAGTATCCATAACCTATTTTGATGCATCGAATTTGGGTATTTCATCTGACAAACCCTAATGTTTCTGTGCATTCCCTTCACTTCAGTAGGATCTATATGTTCCTTTTACTCTCTACCAAGAATATCAATATACAAGTCTATCATCTGCATATCTGCTCCAGCAGGTATTTATTTTTATTTACTATAATTTATACTATAAAATGAGCTTCCCAGCTGGCACTAGTGATAAAAAATCTTCCTGCCAATGCAGGAGATGAAATTGATTCAGGTGGGCTCCCTGGGTCAGGAAGATCCCCTAGAGCAGGAAATGGCAACTCGCTCTAGTCTTCTTGCCCAGAAAATTCTATGAACAGAAGAGCCTGGTGGGCTATAGTCCATGGGGCTACAAAGAGTCAGATACAACTAAATTACTAAGCACATACACACATACTACAAAATAATATATGTGTTACTTTCAAGTATACCAGTTCAGTATCAGTTTAGTCACTCAGTTGTGTCCGACTCTTTGTGACCCCATAGACTGCAGCACGCCAGGCCTCCCTGTCCATCACCAACACCCAGAGTTTACTCAAACTCATGTCCATTGAGTCGGTGATACTATCCAACCATCTCATCCTCTGTCATCCCCTTCTCCTCCAGCCTTCAATCTTTCCCAGCATCAGGGCCTTTTCCAATGAGTCAGTTCTTTGCATCAGGTAGCCAAAGTATTGGAGTTTAAGCTTCAGCATCAGTCCTTCCAATGAATATTCAGGACTGATTTCCTTTAGGATGGACTGGTTGGATCCTTGCAGTCCAAGGGACTCTCAAGAGTCTTCTCCAACACCACAGTTCAAAAGCATCATTTCTTTGGCACTCAGCTTTTTTATAGTCCAACTCTAACATCTATATATGACTACTGAAAAAACCATAGCTTTGACTAGATGGACTTTTGTTGACAAAGTAATGTCTCTGCTTTTTAATATGCTGTCTAGATTGGTCATAACTTTTCTTCCAAGGAGTAAGTGTCTCTTAATTTCATAGCTGCAGTCTCCATCTGCAGTGATTTTGGAGCCCAGAAAATTAAGTCTGTCACTGTTTCTACTGTTTCCCCATATGTTTGCCATGAATTGATGGGACCAGATGCCATGATCTTAGTTTTCTCAATGTTGAGTTTTAAGCCAACTTTTTCACCCTCCTCTTCCTTCACTTTTATCAAGAGCCTCTTTAGTTCTTCGCTTTCTGCCATAAGGGTGTTGTCATCTGCATGTTTGAGGTTATTGATATTTCTCCTGGCAGTCTTGATTCAAGTATATAGTTATATTTAATTTCTGACACACACATAGAGTGAAAATTACTCATGTACAACTTGACCACTGATCAACAAATAGAATAGAATGGTGACCAATATAACGATTTCTTTGGAAGGAATGATGCTAAAGCTGAAACTCCAGTACTTTGGCCACCTCATGCAAAGAGTTGACTCATTGGAAAAGACTCTGATGCTGGGAGTGACTGGGGGCAGGAGGAGAAGGGGATGACAGAGGATGAGATGGCTGGATGGCATCACTGACTCAATGGACGTGGGTCTCAGTGAACTCTGGGAGTTGGTGATGGACAGGGAGGCCTGGCGTGCTGCGATTCATGGGGTTGCAAAGAGTCAGACACGACTGAGTGACTGATCTGATCTGATCTGATCTGAAAGATATTTTTTAAAAAAAGTTAAAACAGATAGTAGCAGATTAAAATAAAGAATTCTCTAGGCTATATGACAGGATAAAAACATTACCTGATAGAAAGGTCTATTATTTGGCAAATAATTTTCTAAACTGTACTAAAAGCAATTTTATTTTAGGCAGTAGATCTTGAATAGCACAGAGAATAAATATAACTTTTTCATAGCTATTACCTATTGAAGTCATTCAAAGTCTCCCTCCTCTACCTTCTCTAACATACTGCAGTATTAAAAGATGAATGGCCCCAGGCCCATTATTAGGCTTTTATAAAGATATGAATGTAACACAGACATTCCTAACCACTGTTGCTTACAATTTATAACTACAACAAATTTTTCCTTTTTTTTTTTTCCCTTAACATGCTAACAATCCATGTATCTTTGGCTAAAGGTCTTAGCCCAAGAATAAGAAATGCCTGTTGCCTATTTTCACCTAGTTACGATTTCTAGGAGTTGCATTTAGGATGTCTCAATGTTCACTTTATTCAACAGTACTTTTCTGGACGCTATGGAGTAGAGCAGCCATCGGGAGATCTGCATTTGGGGATTAGTCATGGTTTAAGGCAAAATGTTTTAAGGGGATGGCAGAGAGGAAGTAGTTTCGTCAAACAGGTGGATGGAGAGTGCCAGAATCCAGGAGATCAAAGAATTGATGAAAAGTAAAAGAGTGATGTAGTAAAGGTAATTTATGTTCTTGTGGAAGGTTCTGTTGAGGTACACAGCAGCACCTGATGAGGAGGAGGCAGGGTAGTAGAAAGATTTTAGAGTGTGGCGGGTAGTGGTGGGGGGGATGCAGCATGTCTGTGTGCTATGGGGAAGAAGCCGTGGGAAGGAACATGAATGAACATACAAGAGAGAAGGAGAAACAAATCCTGAAAAAGGAAGAGTGAGGAAGAGGGTCTAGAATCCAGATTCTTTGAGAACTACCATAGGTTAAGTACATATGGTATAGTCGTACCAAGGGACACAAAGGTACCATGAGATGAAAAGATCTTTACAGTACATCCTCAGGTAAAGAAAAAAGAGTACAATATAGGATTTAAACTTTTATCTCACTTTGTAAAATATATGCATAGAAAAAATTTGGAAGTATGTTCACCAACATGTTAATATTGCTCATGGACATTAGAATTACAGATCTTTTTTCTTTTGTCATTTTGAGCAAGTCCATCATTAACTTCTCCCTTATAAAAATATCTAGAAACACACAAACATTATACGTGTAAAATCTGTTTGGCAAAAGAACAAATCCAAGTTGGTCTTTGAGACAGCATGACTCAGCCATAGGTTGGGAGAAAGATATTTTTTCTTTTTTATCAGGCCCACTTTGTCTTTCCTTTTGATAAAGTTACAGGGCTAGTTTAAGTTGGAATAATAAAGTTATAGGACCCTTTTGAGGTAGACGAGAAGGGAGCTGAAGGAGTTCTTGCCTGATGTCTTTGCTCTATGTATTTAAGATGTCAGGACATTAAAGGGAAAAGTCTAGAATGAATTTCGAGATTTAAGTAAAGCAGTAAATGGCTGGAATTGCAGATGTGAGGCAAGAGAGAGACACTGGAATTGGTAGGGGTCTGCTGAGCAGCACTGAGGTGGGACATTGTCAGTGGGATCACGTGATTTTTCTCCCACAGAGTTTAGTCATCTTGAATGGTGAAAAGGAAAGGCTTGATAGCCTTCGGGCTGAGGACTGAAAAGCAAATGTGGCTGACTCTTACAGGAATGAGTAATATATCAGGAAGGACAGGAAAAGAGAAGCAGAGAGGATGTCCAGAGACTAGATACATAGACTGAGGTCACGACAAGGTCAAATGACAGATTTATGGGGACCTGGGAACAGAAGAAGGGGTAGCAGGCTGTGGACACGATGGGGTTTTTGGGTTCAGGATTTCAGAGATGGAGCAACACTGATAATTATGGGAATTCACAAGAGTCCAATCATGCGCACGTATTAAAGTGATTATCCAGTAAGAGTACTTTGTGGCTGACACTGAAGTTTCCTGGGAAGAAAGAGACAAAAGATAAAGACAAAATTGTCTAAAAATATTCAGTGAGAGTGAGGAAAGACCTAGGGTAAAGATGAGAAGTGGGATGTGAAGCAGTGTGGTAGTAGAGAGCGTTCCAAGCACAGAACAAGATGGATCAACCCCCCGCAACCCAACATCTCTTTGGGGATATACATGAAAGCTTTCTGAATAGCAGACCTAGGAGTATAGGTTCCTAGAGAATCTAGGTTTTCTTCATAAGGGATGACATGATAAATGCAGTAGTTTACTATGATTAATTCAAAGACTTTGTATAGGATGAATTTAGAACAGGTTTGATGGATTGAGTCAGAAAGCAAGGAGCATAATTTGGGATCAGATACAGCGGTTGAGCTGTGAATTCTTTTTTTTTTTTTAATTGTGAATTGTATATGATTTAGGATGTTGTCAGTGGCACCACAACTACAAAATTTTAAAGTAACATCTATCTTATACTTCGTTTGTAACAGTACTTAACTGAAATGCCACTGTGCGTGCTCAGTGGTGTCTGACTCTTTGCAGCCCCAAGGACGGTAGCCCACCAGGCTCCCCGTCCATGATATTTTCCTGCAAGAATACTGCAGTGGGTTGCCACTTCCTCCTCCAGGCTACCTTCCAACCCAGGGATTGAACCTGTGTCGCTTGCATTGGCAGGCGGATCATTTACCACTAGTACCACCTGGGAAGTCCTGAAATGCCACCAGAAGCTAATATATACTTCTCAACATAGTTTAACTTCTTGATCACTTTCCCAATGTAAGCTGGTAACAGATGGAGTCTCTCTCCTGTGCCCCATTAAGCTATTTCCATTGACTTCTCTTGTGTTTTCTGTAAACTTCCTGGCATATGAAGGATTAAAGTATATATCTGTTTAGAACAGTTGGTGCATTGGAAATAAGAAAGAAATGGAGAAGCCCATGAACTACTCAGTTGCCACATCAAGGAATCTGATAGCCAGATTCTTGACTATCCTTGACTCTTGCCTGCCCATCGGTCTCTACATTTTATTAAACATCATGACTTGTTGATTCTGTCTTTGAAAGATCCCTCTAATCCATCTAGCCTCTCTCAACTTCAGTGATCCTTGCCCCAGGTCAGAAATTCATGTGTTCTCCCCAGTGATCCTCTCCTTATATGCCTGAATCACTTCATTCTGTCCTTCTCATGGCAGAATGTGCTGAGGATAACAGATACGAATCTCAAACTCAGATGACAACAAAGGCAGACGAGACATATAGGAGGGTGCAATGGACCCAGGAGAGGTAAAACAACAGAGCAAGAGTGTGGTTACATGGCAACTGGTCTTCTTATCTGGAATAAAACAGGAAGAAGGGATCGAGTATATATTTCATCTAATGAGAAGAATAATTATTCAGCTCTTGTGGATGACAGGCACTCTAGAATGTGGGCCTAATGTGGGGAGATGGGTCTCCCCTGCTGAGGGAAGCCAGGAATCAAATTTTCTTAAGTATAAAGAAGTTGTGGTACATATATACAATGGAATATTAGTCATAAAAAGGAAGGCAACTGAGTCAGTTCTAATGAGGTGGATGAACCTAGAGCCCACTATAGAGAGTGAGGTAAGTCAGAATGAGAAAAACAAATGTTGTATACTAATGCATATATGCGGAATCTAGAAAGATGGTACTGATGAACCTATTTTCAGGGCAGCAATGGAGATGCAGACATAGAGGAGAGACTTGTGGACACAGTGAGGGAAGGTGAGGGGGGACGAATAAAGAGAGTAGCACTGAAACATATATATTACCATATGTGAAATAGACAGCTAGTGGGGATTTGCTGTATGATGCAGGGAGCTCAAACTCAGTGCACTGTGACAACCTAGAGGGCTGGGAGGGAGGTTTAAGAGGGAGGGGGCACATGTATGCCTAAGGCTGATTCATGTTGATGTATGGCAGAAACCAACACAACATCGTAAAGCAATTATCCTCCAATTAAAAACAAATTAAAAAAATTTTTTTCTTAAGCAAAATACCAATTTTTTAAATTTGGAAAGTTACTACATTGAGATGCATATAGGTTCTTAGTCAACTATGCTCCTTGTAACTGGCGGTTTGAGTGACACATTCCACAGCCATCACACAGCTCGACTCTCTATGTCCCCAAGTCAGAGACAGGATCTAAGCATCTCCGTTTTGTAAACTCACTATCCACTTAACTTGTATTTTCATCTGTGTAGTTTTCTATGGAGAAGGCAATGGCACCCCACTCTGCTACTCCTTCCTGGAGAATCCCATGGATGGGGGAGCCTGGAAGGCTGCGGTCCATGGGGTCGCTGAGGGTCGAACATGACTGAGCGACTTCACTTTCACTTTTCACTTTTCACTTTTCACTTTCATGCATTGGAGAAGGAAATGGCAACCCACTCCAGTGTTGTTGCCTGGAGAATCCCAGGGACGGCGGAGTCTGTTGGGCTGCCGTCTATGGGGTCGCACAGAGTCGGACATGACTGAAGCGACTTAGCAGCAGCAGCTTTCTATACCCTTGGCAGCATATAAAGAAAAAATGCCTGACCCAGAGTGGACCTCACTTTCTCCTTCATTTTTCTTCTCTATATTATTTTGTGCTTGGTTCACAACTTAAATGTTACACACAGCACATTGTACTGTATTTTTTTTTTTAAACCTGTCTACCTTCCCTATGAGGAGGGCATGGCAACCCACTCCAGTATTCTTGCCTGGAGAATTCCATGGACAGAGGAGCCTGGCGGGCTACAGTCCATGGAGTCGCCAAGAGTCGGACACAACTGAGCGACTCACACTACTGCTATTACTTACTACCTTCCCTAGTCTATTGTGAGCATCAAGCCAAAGCATCAAATTGAGTTATTCATTTTCTGTGCCTAAAGCACGTAGTACCCACGTATGGAAACAACTGAATACATTCTTGCATGAACTAAACTGAACTGCTGCTTCTGCCTAGAACGTTCCTCTTGTTGAATTCCTATCAAACACCACAATTTATCTCAAATGCTATCCAGAGAGTTTTTTCCAAGTGCTTCAGGCATACGTGACTGCCCTTTCTTCTGTGATTCCACACAATTTCGTTCATAATATGATTAAGACCACAAAGTTATTTGTATCTATGTCTCTCTTACTCTAGACTCTTAGCATCTGGAGGACAGGGGATATACAATATTTGCAATCTGATTCCTAGTGAGAGCAAATGCTCAGCAAATGTTTGCTGAGTTAAACTGCAGATACTCTATACAAAATAGATAACTCACAAAGACCTTCTGAATAGCACAGGGAACTATATTCAATATCTTGCAATAACCTATAATGGAAGAGAATATAATAAATAACACATATTTATATATCTATGCATAATTGAATCACTTTGCTGTATACCTCAAACTAACACAATATTATAAATAATCATTTCAATAAACATTTAAAAAACAAATGGAAAACTACCCTAAATAATTTGTATGAATGGGCTAATAAATAAAGGTCATGTAAAGGGGTTGGAGGAGCCTGGTAGGCTGCAATCCATGAGGTCGCTACCAGTCGGACGCGACTGAGTGACTTCACTTTCACTTTTCACTTTCACGCAATGGAGAAGGAAATGGCAACCCACTCCAGTGTTCTTGCCTGGAGAATCCCAGGGACGGCAGAGCCTGGTGGGCTGCTGTCTATGGGGTCACATAGACTGAAGCGACTTACCAGCAGCAGCAAAGGGGTTAAAGGAGGTTATTTGGTTTTAATACAAGACAGCTAAAGTATGAATCACTTAATACATTTTATATTTACTTGAATACCTATAATGTGCTCAACATTGTATCAAATTCTGTGAATAAAAGAAAATAAAAGGCAGGGTTCTGTTTCTGATGGAGCTTACAGTGCAGTTGGGGGGATGAGCCATATACAGAGGAACGGAGTGGGTGTGGCACAACTGTTCAAATTTATCTGTGGCTCTTCCTCCCCCAAGGTCTTCTCAGCCATCACTTGCCAAGTTTTATTCATTCTGCCTATTGAGTATCTCTTGTTTTCATCCTTTTATTTCTATCCCTATTGCCTCTATCTCAGCTAATTTCCTCATTTCCTATTGCCCAGGATTTTGCAAAATCCCAGAGTCTGGGAATGATCATTTTATACACCATTTCTTTTGATTCATTGTATTTCAAAGGTATAATTTTCCCAATTTCTCTCAAAACAACAATTTAGATCTTCTTCTGTATTCTACTCCAAATCTTTGAAAACCACCAACTGTTAAACCAAACAATCTTTTCACTCTTTACTGAACCATGAGGATTTTTTTAGCTTAATTCCTACAGTTTTGTTTTCTGGCAGGGTACACTTATTGTTTCTTTTTACTACTTCTTGGCAGTACTCTAGATGCTTATTTGCTTTACTAGCTACAACCAAAAACTTAAGTCCCTTAAAAGTAACTTTCCTTTGAAGAGGTAACTTGGGAATAACAAACTGTGGCTGATTTAACAAGCCTTCAGCCCATTCCTCTACCTTTGTCAGTCTTAACTAGGCCTAGAGGGATGAAGATGGGCATTTATTATAACCTATTAGACACCATTCTCTTAGAAGAGATTAAGAAACCAAGCTGCAGAGTCATTCCTGCTGTGTCTGGACCCAGCTCTACCACTCCCCAACTTGTGATCCTGAACAAGTTCTCTAAAGTACAGCTTCACCTGAAAAAAGGAATAATAACAGCCTTTGTGCTGCTTATAAATTAGCAGGACTCAAAGTGCCTTGAAGATCAAAAGCATTTTCATAATAACAAGATGTTATTTGCCTTTTTCATTGTGCTTATCTTTGCATTGATAGTGCCAAACAAGGGTGGGTAAAACTGTTGGTGCCTTAGTGCAAAACAAGGCAGGGGGACCAGAGTGTACCAGTAATCACTGGACTCTCTGCATACATTAACAATAAAAACAAAAAAGTCAGTCTTAAAAAAAATCTTTGAAGCAGAGAAAATTATTAATTCTATAACATCATTACTTTCAAGTTCATAACATTATAATATTCTGTTTGATGAAATGAGAGGTATGCCCAAAGTACTTTTGCATATTATATACAGTTTTCTCAAGAAAAAAAAAAAATCCGCAATCATTTGAGTTGCAAATTAAACTAATCACATTTTCATTGTTTATCATTTTTACTTGGAAAAATGACTGACCTACAAACTTTGATTATTTAGTCTTTGGTATTTAGCAAAAACTTTCCAGAGAGTTGATGAAGTGAGTTTGTTTTTTTCAGGGAAACAACTAAGAGTATTTGCTGTCAGTGGTAAAATTTGAGTTTTCAAGCGTCTACCGCCATGAGCATGACAGCTTACTAAGACTTAAAGACTTTTCTCATGGGATGAGTCATAATCTTGACAGATTTTTCACTATTGTATAATGAAACAAGTCAACATTTAGATGATCTGTATAATTCAGTGAACCAGTATTTTTTCTAACTGGTACATGATATTATAAACCATTTAACATTGAAGATAGATTAATTAATTTTACTATAACCTAGTACAAAAAATTCATTGATATAGTTTCAGATTCTGCATTGCAACTGATCTTTAAAAAACTACCATTTGTCCAGTTTTCCTATAGTATTCAAGAAGAATGCCCACAATTAACTGAGAAGACTACGAAAATATTTCACCTTTCTCTATTCATATCTTTGAAATAACCACATTTTCCTCATTTACTTTGATTAAAGCAACATGTACTACAGACTAAAGGTGAAGATAAAGGAATTCAGATCTATTGTATTAAATCAGACTTAAGAGACTTGAAAATAAAATAATGCCAATCTTCTTGCTAATCTGTTTTTACTTTGAAAAATATTGTCAGTTAAAATAAATTTATAAATGTAATGAATTTATAATTGCTATTTATAAATTAATGAATACTTTTAAGTGCTCAGTTTTAATCTTTAATATGATATATATATAGATAAAACACATATAAACAAAATGAGTTCTCATTAATTTTGAATAAAAGAGGTCCCGAGATCAAAATGTTTAAGAAATGCAGTCATAAATAGTCTATGAGATAATTCTTATAAAGCAGTTACCATGGATACTGTAAGGGCTCAGTAATTGCCAATAACCCTATTATTCACCAACTGCTCAATAAGTGTTAGCCGGTATGATAACTTCTAAAACCAAACTTGATTCTCACCCATTTTTCCCAGTTTGAAGAGAACTTGAGGAGCTGAGGCAGCAGAGTGCTTGAGGAGGGGAGGGAAGAGATGGGTATATTATAATTTAATAATTATCAAATTAATAATATTCACCTCAGGACATGGAGTATTAATAATATTAATATAATAAATAATATTATTCACCACCTCAGGACATGTATACCACCTCAGGACCAGCTCCTGAAGTGAAGGATTTCCAACATGATGTGCTTTTCTGCAGTTGCGCTGAGATTCTAAAAGCATGCACAGGCTACCCATCAGAGACCTGGAGTATAAGGTCCCCCATGTCTGGTGTGACTTCACTTTCTCACACCAACCAAATCATTAATCAAAGACTTCTTAAAGCTACCCTAAATCTATAGCAAATATTTTTATTCCACTTGGCAAAACCATAAACCATTGGAAGTATTAAAGATTCCAAAACCCTTTTGCATTTTTTTTAAAGCAATGCTATTTGCAAAGTCAGGCTTCTTTACTAAAAGACATGAAATTTCAGAGCTATGTTGAGATCAGCATTGCTTTGGGTCAGAAGTCCAAAGCCCTCAGCCCTCACTATCATTGATATCCGAATGTGTTAACTGGTATTTAAAAATCCTCAGCTTTTTAGTGCTGCTAATAAAACCTAGACCCAGGAATCAGAAATACTGCCTGGGAGCAAATGGACTTACTGTTTCTTATAGGTATATATCAGGACAGGGGAAGTAGAAGTAGGGAAAGGCGGGTTGTGTGTAAGCAATTCCAGTCACACAAAGCAAAAGCTGCTTTTGCTTTCTTTGCAACCCTGAGGATATGTGTTAATATCTAAATCCTATAGCTTTTGTAGATGGCAAAAGAATTTTAAGCCGTGAACACCTGTTACCATACAGGTGCTCTTTTGACTTCCTCGTGTGTTACTTTCCTTCGCCCTCACTAGGTTCTAGCCGTATGGAGGGCGAACCAAATCTGTATGATTCTCCAACATTTCAAGTTCATTTCTGCTGTGGGGACTTTATGTTTGCTTTTGTATCTACTTCTAGGATTTTTTACATCCTTTTAATATGATCAAGTGCTACCACCTCAAAGGAACCTGCCTCAGCATAAACTCCTCTCTCATCACTGCCTATCTTATCATGTCATTGATCACATATGAACTTATTTTATTGTCTAATTCTCTCACTAGAGTATAAGCTCCAGGAGGCAGGGACTCTTCTGTCATGTGCTATATTATTGGTTCCAGGAACAGCATCAGGTACATAAATAGGTGTTCAAGAAATATATGTTTAAGAAATGAGTAACCCAATCAATCAATGGAGACTCTGTGATTCAGTGGAAAGAGTACAAGTTTTGGAGCTGACAGACCTGGGTTTGATTCTTAGCTTTACTTATCAAGTATGTAATCTGGGTCTAGTTCCTTAACTTTTCATGATCTCAGTTTAATCATTTTATTTTATTGGGTTGGACAAAAACTTCATTTGGATTTCCCCATAACATCATATGGAAAGACCTGAAAGAAATCTTTAGCCAACCCAATTTTTATTGATGTATTAGTTGATTTACAATATTATATTAGTTTCAAGTGCACAGCATAGTGAGTATTTTTTACAGATTATATTCCATTAAAAGTTATTATAAGATAATGGCTATAACTTCCTGTGCTGTACAATATATCCCTGTTGCTTATGCAAGTCTCATCATTTTCAAACAGTGATTATTAGACTGTTGGCAAAAAGTGATGTTTTCATGTATAAAACACCCAAAATTGTTTGATCTACAGAGGGTATTTGACAAAATTACACCCCCCCCTCCCCCGACTCAATCTGAACACTTGCTATGTCCATGACAAGTAATGCTGACATCACATCATCAAGTCCCTGACATCACAGAACTTACTATCTTCTGGGGAAGAAGGATATAGACACATAAAATGGCATTAAATGACAGCAAATCTTAAATGCCAAATGAATGCCAGAGGGAGAAAGGAAACTACCATTGGTTCCCTACTGCCCAGAGAATAAAGTCCAAGTTCATTTAGCATAACATTCATGGTACTTCATGAACAGGCTCCCCCTTGTTTTTCAGCCCTCATTTTCCATTGGCGTCTTCCACTTAGAGGCCACCTTAACCATCTCCTTTACTGTACTCACTTGGCTGTCTATGTATACCAATCTGTTAAGCCTTGTAGCTTTGCTCACATACTTTCCCTTTCTTTATATTTGAATTCTACCTGCCTGGGGCCTGAATTGTCACTTCCTCAACTGAAAGCAAATGCTTCCTCTTTTATGGTCCCAGGGCAGGTGGTTATACCTCTCCTTAGACACTTTCCACATCCTACTTTGTATTTGGAGTGTATTATATTTGCTTTATCTCAGTCTAGTCCTTAAGAACGTAAGGTTGGAAATTATTTCTGGTTTGTGTTTGTCATCCCCAAAGCCTTGTGCACATCCTAGATGTTTCCAAAATAGTTACAGATAGTGAAGTGAATGAATGAATGAATTTAAAATAAATGAAAAGGAACTAAGTGGGAGACTGGGTCTTCTACCTGGATTTTTCACCTTCAGTCTAGGCTCTTTCAACTAGATTATGTTTACTTTACTTTGAAGTGAAGTCGCTCAGTCGTGTCCAACTCTTTGTGATTCATGAACCTACCAGGAGGAGGAGGAGCCTACCAGGATCCTCCGTCCATGGGATTTTCCAGGCAAGAGTACTAGAGTGGGTTGCCATTGCCATCTCCAGGTAATCTTCCTGACCCAGGGATCGAACCCAGGTCTCCTGCATTGTAGGCAGACGTTTCACTGTCTGAACCACCAGGGAAGTCACAGTGCTGTATATAACGGATGACTTAAAAAAAAAAAAATCTTGTGCTAATTCCAAGGACAATGAAGGCTTTCTGGAGTACTGAACTGACAAGGATCCTGAGATGATATCCAGGCTACTGTGGGAAAGCCTGTATCACATAATTTAGCTCAGCATAACTACATATTGGGCTTTTCAGGTTGCTCTAGCGGTAAAGAATCCGCCTGCCAATGCAGGAGACATAATAGATGAGGATTCAATCCCTGGGTTGGGAAGATCCCCTAGAGTAGGAAATGGCAAACCACTCCAGTATTCTTGTCTGGAGAATTCCATGGACAGAGGAGCCTGGCAGGCTATAGTCCATGGGGCTGCAAAGAGTTGGACATGACTGAAGATTAATCACATATTACTTTTTATTGGCCAGCTTGTTTCATAATTCTTACTCTGAACACCTTATTTTGTTTATCAGAGCTTTTTGAGAATCAAGACCATGTTTAGTTAACTCCTCTTTTATGATCTTGTCCTACAATGTGCTGAACACAATGTCTCTTCTTAGCCTTTGGATACTGTTTAGCCTTTGCTCAACCCACAAAAGCCCTTCATGAACTGCCTTTATTTTCCTTTTGCTACAGTCCATCTCCCTCCTTCCTCCTTCTCTTGACCTCTACTTAGATTCTCTCAAGTACCATCATGCCATTTCCGTCTCTATGCCATCTTCCCGTCTCTGTATTATCTAAACTCAGATCAAGCATCACCTGTCCTCTAATCTTATGTGACTCACTGCTGCTGCTGCTGCTGCTAAGTCGCTTCAGTCGTGTCTGACTCTGTGCGACCCCATAGACGGCAGCCCACCAGGCTTCCCTGTCCCTGGGATTCTCCAGGCAAGAACACTGGAGTGGGTTGCCATTTCCTTCTCCAATGCATGAAAGTGAAAAGTGAAAGTGAAGTCCTCAGCTACCCCATGGACTGCAACCCACCAGGCTCCTCCATCCATGGGATTTTCCAGGCAGTACTGGAGTGGGGTGCCATTGCCTTCTCCGATGTGACTCACTAGTTGGGCTTAAATAGGCTTTCTCTGTGCTCCCAGTGTACTCTGATCTTGCTTCTGCTGCCAATAGCTGTCATATTTCATTATAAAAACTGGATTGTAGGGAAGGAATCATGTTAATTTTACTTTTGGGCACACTGTAAATATGCAACATGTGTTGACTAAATGAATGAATGAGATCTTTATTGATGTTAAACACTTGGTAGGTTTACCTTAGTTATTCACTAAAATTGTATATTTAAATATGTTTCTTTCTATTTATTCTTGCTTCTACCAGTTAACAAAAAACTAGGCACTTATCTTTTGAAGCAGGGGAAAAAAAAAAAACATTCAAGCTTCCTGCTGTATCAAGAGGTACACTGGAATAATAGTTTGCCCAATAGGAGCCAGAAGGAATTAATTCACCTCCATGGTTTCCCTTTAACTCTCTAATCACAGGCAGAATCCAATCAGACTTTGAAAGAAAATGAGGCTTGAAATCTACTTTATATTCTTCTTAGAGTCTTCTCTCATCTGTGGAATGAAATTCTGCCTATATCATTTTTCTTTAAAGAGCACACATTTGACTAAGGATATAAGAATACAATATAAAACATTTAATTCTCAGTATCAACTTCAGAACATTTCTACATCTGAAGACAAAGTAAATAAAGTTAATTGGAGTACAACAGAGAGGTATATATTTCTTTTAGAAGGTACTTAACTAGAATATATATGAAAAAGATCTCTTTGGTTCTTAGCCTTTTAAGAAGCAGAAGCAGAAATATAGGGTATTTACTTTCTTCTATTTTGCAACGGAAATAAAATTTTTTATGATTCAGGCAACAAAGAAGATATTTTATATTTACTCCTTTGATGCCCTAAAACATCTTTCAGACACTGAAGTCCAAGGGTAAGCGGAGCTGACAAAATCCTGTTGGTCTATCACTGTACTTTAGGCAGTTAATAATTCTCCTTGAGGCGTAAACATGAAGGACTTGCCACATTCTGCCACTTTCAATCTTTTGGGAATACACTTCAAATCACAATGTGTTTATAAAGTCCTCTAATCTCAGCCACATCACAATAAATGATGAACCAGCTTCCAGAATATTGGCTCTGACCTCAAGCAAATTATGCAATGATGCTTCCTTGAAAGTTTTTGTGCATGCAGCTCCCTCTCTCCCAGAAGATACATCCAACAGATGGCAAACGTGACAACCTCAGGAAAAAATGAAAGCTGGGTTGAAAGCAGCAGCTTCTTTAGAAGGTCAGGGCACAAATCTCTAGTAGCGAAGCACAGTACAGCATATTAGAGACAAAACCTTATTACCCAAAGACAGCTATCTCACAGCACTTAACGTTGGGTGGGCAGGCTGTCTGCCTGAGGGTCTACCGCTCTCTCTCATTCTAGGATAAGACCAAAGATTTTGACTACATGGCAAAGCAGGGGCAGATCAGACTGTGCAGATAAGGGTTTTAGGATGCTAATGAAACAGGAGGGAAGGTGCCAGGGCAGACTTTGAAACAATGACATAGCCCAAGGACACAGCATAAACCAATTAGAATCAAATGGGTCCAAGATGGCAGAAAAGTCAACCTCTGACTAGACCTTGATCCTCAATCAGCAAGCTGAATGACACACCCAGAGGTGCCAGGGCAGTTCCAAGGCACCATCAAAAGACTAAAAGGTGGGCTGTGGCCCAGTTCCTGGAAATCTCCAGTCTTTCCCCAAAACAGTTAGAATAAGGCTCCCACTTAGCATATGAAATTACCCAGTCCATAAAAACTAACCACCCCATTTCCAGGGACCACACTCGCCCTCTGCGATGGCCCACACTCTGCCTATGGAGTGTATTTGTATCTGAATGAATACACTTCCTACCTATCACTTGGTCTCTCACTGATTTTTTTTCTGCAACGAGACATCAAGAATCTGAGCTTCATTAGGTTGTGAAAACAGGTACCATGGGTTTTGGCGGTGTTCGAGTCCTAGCCACGTGGGTTAGAGTCCAAAGCAGGGTTTCAGCTGGGTTCGAGTCCCAGCATGTGGGGTCAAGTCCCAATCTCAGGTAAATGGTTTCACTACCACCAAATTCAGAGAAGTAAATATAAATTCATATACATATATGTAAATCTCACATATATATAAATAAATATTCTCGTATATGCATGAATATATGTTATATATACTCAAAAACACATAAACATATACACACAAGCCACAGTGGAGTACATGAATTCACACTTACACATAACCCATTGAAAGACCACCTTGAGACATCTTAGAAGCCTTCCCTTAGTACCAGTAGAATTTCTTGCACAGGTGGAAGAATTCCTATAACCGGTTCTCACGGCAGGCCTGAACAGCAAACAGTTCCCGTTTTATAAAATAGAATGTACAGAGCAGAATGTGGATGAACAAGAGAGTGCCATTTGCAGGCGAGAACATCCGTTCATTTTTCCACTTATTCAATCACTTATTCATTTAGAAACACTAAACTTTTACTGTGTGGATCACAACAAACTGTGGAAAATTCTGAAGGAGATGGGAATACCAGACCACCTGACCTGCTTCTTGAGAAACCTATATGCAGGTCAGGAAGCAATAGTTAGAGATGGACATGGAACAAAAGACTGGTTCCAAATAAGAAAAGGAGTACGTCAAGGCTGTATATTGTCACCCTGCTTATTTAACTTATATGCAGAGTACATCATGAGAAATGCTGGGCTGGAAGAAGCACAAGCTGGAATCAAGATTGCCAGGAGAAATATCAATAACCTCAGATATGCAGATGACACCACCCTTATGGCAGAAAGTGAAGAGGAACTAAAAAGTCTCTTGATGAAAGTAAAAGAGGAGAGTGAAGAAGTTGGCTTAAAGCTCAACATTCAGAAAACTAAGATCATGGCACCTGGTCCCATCACTTCATGAGAAATAGATGGGGAAACACTGGAAACAGTGTCAGACTTTATTTTTCTGGGCTCCAAAATCACTGCAGATGGTGATTGCAGCCATGAAATTAAAAGATGCTTACTCCTTGGAAGGAAAGTTATGACCAACCTAGATAGCACATTCAAAAGCAGAGATATTACCTTACCAACAAAGGTTTGTCTAGTCAAGGCTATGGTTTTTCCTATGGTCATGTATGGATGTGAGAGTTGGACTGTGAAGAAAGCTGAGCACCAAAGAGTTGATGCTTTTGAACTGTGGTGTTGGAGAAGACTCTTGAGAGTCCCTTGGACTGCAAGGTGATCCAACCAGTCCATCCTAAAGGAGATCAGTCCTGGTTGTTCTTTGGAAGGAATGATGCTGAAGCTGAAACTCCAATACTTTGGGTACCTCATACAAAGAGCTGACTCATTGGAAAACACTCTGATGCTGGGAGGGATTGGGGGCAGGAGGAGAAGGGGACGACAGAGGATGAGATGACTGGATGGCATCACCGACTCGACGGACATGAGTTTGGGTAAACTCCGGGGGTTGGTGATGGACAAGGAGGCCAGGCGTGTTGTGATTCATGGGGTTGCAAAGAGTTGTACACGACTGAGTGACTGAACTGAACTGAAACTTTTACTAAAAATCAGGATTGTACTTAATTGATAGTCATATCTATATTAAATCAAGAAATATTAAAGAAGTTGTGCAGAAAAAAATCTTTAAAAAAATGTGCCCCATTTTATCCTAATTTCTACCTACCTTAAAAAAAGCACATTTATAAGGTTTAATAAAACAGAACAAACCTCTAAGCATTTCACTTCTTAACTTGTTCAGAAATAGTATACAAATCTTTCTGTATTTGGCTTAAAACATCTTATTAGGTTACCTATTAACAAGGCCTTACTTAGAATCTAAAGGACCATTTCTTAAAACGTGTAGGTGTGTTTATGAATAAATCCAAGTGCAATGAAAGAAAAGAGAATGAATCTGCTATCAAATGCCTCCTACTGACTGTACTGGAACATTTGCTTCCTTTTGTGAGTAGGCTAGAGGCAGCATAATTTTTACTAACTGCTTTCTTCTTGGCTGGAAGGAGAGGGGTAGGAAGAAAATTGGCTTGACGCCTGAACTCATTTCAATTCATCTAAAGACAAAAGCAAGAATTGTCCAGGCTTTGGGTAAGGTGGTTTCTTTTTTACCCCTTGAAAAATTAATTTTCAAATGTGTCTAATATCTATAGGCTTATTTAATCTTCTGTCTTCTAACTGTAAACTATGAACCTTGTCCACTGTCCAGGAATCTAGCTATGATAACGATTTTCACATTGTCGGTACGCAACTTGAAAATGGATAAACAGCATCCCCAGATGAAATAGGGTGAGCAATTCAATCAGTGCAGGAAACTGCTAGTTTTGGATACTCCATTCATTTCTCTTAACCCAAAGGAAAAGATAGAAATTATTTGATTATGTGGCTGGGGATATACAGAGAATAATTTAACACCCCTTCTTTTAAAACTGATCCTCATAATGGTTCTGAGAAAGGTTTGTATAAGTATCTCTACATCAAAGATAAGGGAATAAAAAGACCCAGTTAAATTAAGTGGTGGTCTAGACAGACTCACGTGACAGGTCTTCAATAGAGATAGGTTAAGGATGCTGGATGAGAGACACTGAACCTTAAACCATTTGGGCTGCAAAGATAAAATATGTTTCTTTCATTAAAAATTAATCAAAGAATCTAGACTGAGTGGCTTGCAGTAGCTCAGCAGTTTGTACTCAGCAAATTTTTATTATGCCTAGTCATCAAAAATCAAACTAAAACATCAGAAGGAAGCTAAGATAGTCATCTATGCAGATGCTGATGTAAAATTTGTGAGCTGTGTTTAAAAGCATAGCATATAATCGCATATTAGTATGTAGTGCCTAGCATTCCAAATTATGACACCTTCACATCTGGTCACTGTCTCATGGTGTAGGTGGTTGGCTGGGATATGTGTGTCTATAAATACACAAGAAAACAATGAATTTCAAATTATTAACCTTCCTGTAGTTTCTTATGTCTTTCTTCTACTCTATACAAACTCTTGTTCATGAATTCACTCACTTATCCGTTAATCCACTCACTTATTTATGCATCGACCATCTACTCTGCCAGCCAAGGAGTGATGTGCTGGACGTACAGGGTGAACTAAACAGGCCCAATCTTGACTTCATGGGTACTTCATTAACTGACATTTTATGAATAAGCAGGATTCACAGCTATACTTGTGTGCAAATTACTTAATCACCCTGAATCTCAATTTCTTCCTCTGTAAAAGGGGATTAATAATATCTTCCAAAGAATCAATGCCTTTGAATTGTGATGCTGGATAAGGTGGTTAGATAGCATCATCAACTCAACGGACATGAAACTGAGCAAACTCCGGGAGACAGTGGAGGACAGAGGAGCCTGGTGTACTGCAGTCCATGGGGTCACAAAGAATCAGACACAACTGAGCAACTGAACAGCTACAACAGCAACAACAAACTGTACCTATTTTTATTAGGCATGTTAATATTAACAACAACATTATACAATAATATAGTGAAGCTAGTATATGATTTCTGATAGTTTCTTGAGCACTTTCCTTGGGGACAAATAACCAGATCTAGTTAAAAAGTCAAACTAGTCCATGGGGTTGCAAAGAGTCGGCTGCAACTTAGGGACTGAACAACAACACATATCTTCTTTGTAGGGCTTTTGTGTTTCTGTGTTGTTCATATCTGCATATCTCTGATTACTTGGCATATGGTCAGCACTATGTATCAAAGAGTGAATATATATTAATAGATCAGTCAAATAGTGGGTATACAATAAATGGTAGATAATATTATGAATAATACTAAGTTTCTTCTCTCTATTATCCACTGTCGTAGAAGATATCAGGAGTAAATGTGACAGTTTATATTTGTCCAGTCTCTCTTACTTTCTTCCCATTGCTTATTATTTTTTTTTAATTTTATTTTATTTTTAAACTTTACATAATTGTATTAGTTTTGTCAAATATCAAAATGAATCCACCACAGGTATACATGTGTTCCCCATTCTGAACCCTTCTCCCTCCTCCCTCCCCATACCATCCCTCAGGGTCGTCCCAGTGCACTAGCCCCAAGCATCTAGTATCGTGCATCAAACCTGGACTGGCAACTCGTTTCATACATGATATTTTACATGTCACTTGTACAGATTTCCACATCACGTCTTTGAATAATGCTGTGAAAGTAGTCAGCACAGGGCTTTTTCGCCCCATTTTCCCACTGAAGATGGAAACTCAGAAAGGTTGACTTATTCAAACTAAAACAGCCTATCAGTGGTAAAAATAATTGTTTAATCCAAATTTTCCTGCTGGGAGTTCAGTGCATACAGACCATCTGAAGAGAGAATACTGTCATGCCTCACAGAGCTGGAGTTTCAAAAATCAAGTGATAACCAGGGATGGCTCTCCTCATTGTAATTTTTTGTTCTTAATTCTGTCCCTGGAGTCTTATGACCTATATACTCACAACTCTAAAGCCACTGCATATGGGACACTTACCTTTGAACTTTCAAGATAGTAGGGCAAGTAAGAAAAGGCGTCAAGCCTGTATTTTGGGAGACGTTAACTCATTTTAAGCATGGTTAAGGGCTTAAAAACTATCTGGGAACATGGATAAATTATTGCTCTTTTGATCAAAGCAGTTCCTGGATATGTTGCTTAAAATGGGGCAGCATTAACCCTAAGTTTACTTAAGAACGGTTGGACCATTAAGAAGGGTGAGCGCCGAAGACTTGATGCTTTTGAATTATGGTGCTGCAGAAGATTCTTGAGAGTCTCTTGGACTGCAGTGAGATCAAACCAGTCAATCCTAAAGTAAATCAATCCTGAATATTCATTGGAAAGACTGGTGCTAAAGCTAAAGCTCCAATACTTTGGCTACCTGATGTGAAGAGCCGACTCACTGGAAAAGAATGTGATCCTGGGAAAGATTGAGGGCAGGAGGAGAAGGGGGCAACAGAGGATGAGACAGTGGGATAGCATCACTGACTCAATGAACATGAGTCTGAGCAAACTCTGGGAGACAGTGAAGGACAGGGAAGCCTGGCTTGGTGCAGTCCATGGGGTCGCAAAGAGTTCAGACACAACTGAGTTCCTGAACTGAACTGGACTCCACACAGCACGCCAGGCTTCCCTGTCCATCACCAACTCCCAGAGCCTGCTCAAACTCATGTCCATCAAGTTGATGACGCCATCCAACCATCTCATCCTCTGTCAGCCCCTTCTCCCTCCTGCCTTCAATCTTTCCCAGCATCAGGTTCTTTTCCAATGAGTCCGTTCTTCATGGGGTTGCAAAAAGTCAGACAGGACCCAGGGACTGAACAACTGTCAAGAAAGACAAGAGAGATTATCTCAAGATAGGGGAGTGATCAACAGGATTAAACACTGCTGAGAGTTCAGTAAGAGATAAAAAAAGTGCCTCTGGCAGGCATACTATTTTTAAAAATATTAAACTGACTATATTAAAATTTTTATTTTGTTCAAGAATAGTTGATTTATTATATTAATTTCTGCTGACCAGCACACTGATTCAGTTACATATATGTGTGTGTGAGTATGTGTGTATACACACACTCTTTTTCATATTCTTTTCCATTATGGCTTATCACAGGATATTAAATACATGGTTCCCTGTATTATACATAAACGGATACACTTGAAATTTTTCTTAAAGAATGCTGACCTGAGGCTTCTTGTCAATTGAAACAATAGTTCAGGGGAAGGTGATATCTTGAACAAGTCCTTCAAGGAAGGAAGAACTTAGGATTCCACAGAAAGGAAGATTCTACCAAACAGGAGGAGGAAGGAAAAGGAGTCCTCCAAAAGGGAGAAGGAAAGGGCAAAGGATCAAAAAGGCATCACCCTGATCCTTCCTCTAGGTCAAAGGCCCAGATGCTGGAGGTAGGAGTGAGTGGAAATAAATGTGGAGATCTGGGGGCAAACTCCTAGAACAGCAAGGACTGTGTCCCACTAGGCTTTTGGTACTCTGAGGAAAAGTGCTCCCCGGAGTCTCTAGTTCAGTAAAGGCGGACGCGGTTGTACAGAGGCAGAGGGAGAGTAAAGCTGAGACAGGATTTATACTATATATCCAACTTCCCACTCTCAGTTTTCCAGTTCTTCCTGGCTTTCACATGGTATGGAGGATAACCAGAAATTCCCATGTGCTTCTGGTGGAATTTCAAAGGAAAGCAGCTGAGAACCAGAGGACTCCCTATAGGATGGTCATGCTAAAGAATAAGGTGACCCGTAAGCAGGCATTTCTAGATAACTAACCTATTTCAAGTCATTGAGAAAATACGATTGTAATGCTAAGCATCCCTAGAGCCAGCAAGATCTAAGATGGGGGCAAGTACACCAAAGGAATAACCAGGCTCTGACATCTAACGTACAGACCACAAATTCTCCAGTTGCAGGTTGTGAGCAGATGCTACTAAGACATCCAGTGGCCAGGAAAGATGGAAATAGCTACATCATTCAACAAGGACTCAAAGGATAACCTAAGGAATTTCATGCAAATCAGCTACAAGTTCCTATCATCATGAAAACAGGTAAGGTTTCTTTTTATACCAAGCATACCTATAAACTTTGTATAGGTAGTTTACATATGCTATAACTTGGTATAACTTCCCTACTGGCTCAGTTGGTAAAGAATCTGCCTGCAATGCAGGAGACCTGGGTTCAATCCCTGGGTAGGGATCCACTCCACTACTCTTGCCTGGAGAATTCCATGGACAGAGTAGCCTGGAAGGCTTCAGTCCATGGGATTGCAAAGAGTTGGACATGACTAAGCGACTAAACTTCACTTTTTTTCATACCTATAAAAGGGGCTTCCCTGGTGGCTCAGTGGTAAAGAATCTGCCTGCTAATGCAGAAGACTCAAGTTTGATCTTTGGGTCAAGAATATCTTCTGGAGAAGGAAATGGCAACTCACTCCAGTATTCTGGTCTGGGAAATCCCATGGACAGAGGAACCTGGTGGGCTACAGACCATGGAGTCACAAAAGAGTTGGATATGACTTAGCAACTAAACAACAACAAATATCTATACAAATTACTCAAAACTAAAAAAAAAAAAAAAAAAAAGGAGACACCTTTAATGGAAAGATGAATATTTTCTTCTTTTTTAAATAAAAAGGATGGCATCACCAACTGAAATAAAGAATATGATGTTTTAACTTTTCCATCTCTGAGTATCTGCAAATCCATTTGATGAACTGATGCACAAGTCACTAGAGACATTAATAAGAGTTACAGTGAAACTCATTGGGCACGGAAACTACAGTAAAGTGGTTTGAGGAATAAGATGAGGAAATGGAGGAGGAACAGAAACACAGCTCAAAGGATTGGTAGAGTTAGGATGGTTACCTGGAGTATGAGGAAAGGATTTAGTTTATGTTGGCAAATAATTGAATACATTTAAATGTTAATGAGAGAGAAACCAAAAGAGAGGGATTGAAAAATTCAAGAAAAATAAGAAAATTAAGGGAGAATGAAGAAAAGAAATACAGTAGAAAAAAATACAGGGGCATGTCGAACCTGAAGGAGAGGATGACCTTTTTAAACATACTACCAAAGAAAGAAAACTCTACAAGAAATACTAACTTGACCAGTTGCATGCATCAGAAATCATGTGACATAAAACTTAAAAGATAAAATATAGATGGTTTTAATATATAATAAAATTTAAAAACTCAATAAGATAATGTGCAAGCATGTAAATTAAAAAATGGACAAGGGGCACACACTGAAAATTCAGAAAGGAGAAAAGTGCAAATCAGTAGGCTTATATACAACTTATGTGCAGGCTCACTTGTAATAAAAAGCAAATTAAATTAATAAGAAACAGTCTTGCCTATCAAATTGGCAAAGATAAAAATTAGACTGTTTATTTCCTTTGCAATACATAAAACATTTTATAACTATTTTGTAAATGGGTCTGTTCACTTATTTTCATCTATTTGCCCACTAAACTGGACATTTTTAGAAAGCAATAAAATTCCCATCTAGATAACTTTTGCATATTTTTAATTCCTTGTGCAATGTTGGGCCCTTAGTAGGTCCTCAATAGACATATTAAATGAATAAATGCAAGCATGAATGAATGAATGTTGGGGATGGCACAAGGCCTTTGCATATCATGCTTAAAGAGGATCAAGAGATCCTCTTTGCATATCATGCTGAAAGAGGATCAAGCCAACCAGGAGAGAAGCTATATCTGTCAAAGGTCAATGTCATATTTTTCAAACTAGAAAATACATTTTTAGGAATTTATTCAAAATAAATAATATTTGCATAATTTAGGATAAGGATGTTCATCAAAAGTTATTTGTAATCTGATTACAATTTACAAATAATTTAAATGTCCACTGATAAATATCCAATTGAATAAATTGTGGTACATAAGGTTAATCATAGACTAAGTAAACAAGCATTAGAAATATGATTTTTAGAATTTTTATGGTATAGAAAAATGCTCAAATATAGTTTTAAATGAGAAAATTACATTTTAAAACAATATATATAATACAACCTCAGCTTTGTTAAAAAACAAAACAAAACTTGAGATTCATAAAATGACAAAAAGCACACAGCATTTATTTTCTTTGAGCTTTTTTCTATCTTTCAAAATTTCAACATAGGAAATGAAAAATATTTTAAATATAGTTTAAGAATTTCTTCCAGGACTCTGTAGAACTTAGAAAAATCTAAATTTCTTCCCACTTGTTTGAAGAGAGGAAATTGATGGCCTATTTTTATAAATCTCAAATCATTCCTAATTACTCTAATTTTAATCCCAATCTTTAAAAATATTTGCACACAAATTTTTAATTTTAACAGTACTATGTGTATATTTTTTATCTATCCTTTAAAAAAAATTCTGTTCTTAGAATCATCTTAGTTACTTAAGTCTAACAAGCTATTTAAGCCCAACTTAGATTAGAACCTTCATCTAAAGGATTTAAGGCAGATATAAAAATTTAATGACCTCATATTAATTATAGAATTTAACTGCAGTCTTTAAATAGAATTGTGTATATTCTTATGACTCCCATGGCCTTTATTAGCTAATAGAGTAATTCTGTTTTTGCAGTAACTCATTTGTGCTATTTGCATTAGATTAAAGCCTCTTTACAAAGTTTCCCTGTTTAGAAGATAAACCACTTTTATTTCTGCTTCTTGTTCTTTTCTAGAACAAGTGCCCTAATGCATATGCACAGGTGTTTATGATGCATATTTCTAGCTCTTTCTAGCTCAGCATTGATAGTGCTGCTTTAAGTGGCAATAGCATTCTTAGGCCGGGCTAGGGTAGCTTTGTTTAGAAAATGTCACTTTCCCACTAAAATATATGACAGGTTGCATTTGTCTATATCTCCTTTAATCCTGACATTGTTTCCCCCGTACAACCCACAACTCTTCTCATGTTGTCTGATTCATGACAGCAGTGTGATTAACTCAAACCATCATCCTGTTCTTGGCCTAGATCTACCTGAGGTGATAAGATGCGAGAGAAGCTCTGGAAGGCTACGGGACAAAGTAAAAAGTGCACATTGTAGATTGGACAATAATAGAGTACATGCCGGCCTGAGGTTTAATCACTGAAGGCACCGGAACAGTCATCTGAACATCTCTAGGTATGTGGCGCAGACAGAGGCAACAGTAAATATTTGTTTAGTTCATGGATGTTTAAAAGTAGGTAGACTGCAGTAAATGAGTCTTGGGGAATAGGAAATAACAGTATGTAATAGAAAAGGGAGGGGGTGGAAATTCCTAAAGATTTTCATAATTTTCCCTGCATCTCAACAGGACTGTACCAGGTCCATGTTAGTATAATTCAGTGTTGAAAATTTTACATGTGTGATTTTATTGCTTTTCACAATAACTCTGTGAAGCAGTGTGATTCTCCCTGTTTTAGAGATGGCTAAACTGAGGCCGTACTCTTGCCTGGAAAATCCCATGGATGGAGGAGCCTGGTGGGCTCCAGTCCATGGGGTCGCTAAGAGTCGGGCACGACTGAGCAACTTCACTTTCACTTTTTACTTTCATGCATTGAATGGAATGGCAACCCACTCCAGTATTCTTGCCTGGAGAATCCCAGGAACAGTGGAGCCTAGTAGGCTGCTGTCTATGGGGTCGCACAGAGTTGGACATGACTGAAGCGACTTAGCAGCAGCAAACTGAGGCAGAGAGAGAAAGAGTGAGTAGCTGCACTCACTCATTCTAGAATTCTAGGTTCTAGAATTTGAACCTAGACTGCCCGACTCTCAGGAGAATCTCAAATCACTACATGGATGGCTTGCAGAAGAACCCAAATGTTGAAGCAAGTTGAGGATTAAACCTATCAGGTACCCAGTTCGGATACAGATTCCAATATTCCCCAGTGGTCATAAGGTTCCCACTTAGATATAGTTCTGAACTACCAGCCTTTTCAATTCCCCTGTGCTTAAAAGCTCCATGTGATGTTTTGGTCCTCTAGATAATTGTTTTATTTACTACTACTAGAAGATTCCTTAGAGGATGAAATGGCAACCCGACTCCAGTATTTCTTCTTTGGACAATCCCATGAACAGAGAAGCTCTGCAGGCTACAGTCCACAGGGTCTCACAGAGTCGGGCTTGACTGAGCACATGTGCAAATACAGCAGAACTGATGAGTCTTGATGATTTTACTCCTCATTTCAGGGCCTGGATTGCCTTCCTTTATTGGCTCTGCTGCTGCTGCTGCTGCTGCTAAGTCACTTCAGTCGTGTCCGACTCTATGCGACCCCATAGACGGCAGCCACCAGGCTCCCCCGTCCCTGGGATTCTCCAGGCAAGAACACTGGAGTGGGTTGCCATTTCCTTCTCCAATGCATGAAAGTGAAAAGTGAAAGGGAAGTCGCTCAGTCGTGTCTGACTCTTCGCGACCCCATGGACTGCAGCCCACCAGGCTCCTCCGTCCATGGGATTTTCCAGGCAAGAGTACTGGAGTGGGGTGCCATTGCCTTCTCCGTTATTGGCACTACTTATCCTATTTATACAATAGAGCAAAATTCCATATCCATTGCAACGCTTTTCTTATTTCCCCAATCCTTTGAAACAATTCCCTTTACTGAACACCTAGAATTTAGTATCTGCCGGTTGTTATGAAATTAACATATATCATCTTGTATTATCTTGAAGAAAATATAAAATATATATGGTAAAATTTAGAGAGAGACTACAAATGGTACAAAGAATTGATATAAAATTTGACTTTACAGATCCGTCCTTTTGAATTAGACCCTAGGCACCTGGAGATGAGGAGCTCAATTACCTTTGTTCCCTCCTCCCAGTAACTCAGGACAGCGGCCCACACATAGTGTCTTCCCTGTTGACACTGATTTGCTCATGCAATTACAAACAATAGTCATAAAAGCCACAAAAGAGAAGGCAAGACCCACAGGGCATTCATAGGTACCATGTACTAGTTAGCATTTTAAGTTTATCATCTCATTTATTCCTCCCAACAATCCTATGAGCTAGTAATTCACAGAGAACTAAGACACAGAAAGGTTAAGTAACTTGCTCAAGGTCATACATCTCAGAGTGCTGACTCTTCTCACTAATCTTGTTTTAGAAAACATAGCTTTTTTTTTTTTAATAAAAGTGCTAAAATGTTGACAAGGAAGGTTTTTATCATTAATTTTAAGTGAATTAATGAACACTTCTAAAATTTGTTAGTTTTGGCAGTTCAGTATTTAAGACTTTGCCTTCCAAGGCAGAGGGTGCAGATTTGATACCTGGTTGGGGAGCTAAGATGCTAAGATGCTTCGTGGTCAAAAAAACAAACAAGCAAGCAAAAAACCCAAAACATAAAACAGAAGTGTTAATGTAACAAATTCAATCAAGACTTTAAAAATGGTCCACATCAAGAAAAAAAAAATTTTAACATTTTTGTTAGTTTTTATTTCATAGTCAGTAAATGTCAATAGATAAAAGCCACATAAGCAAGAGCTCCGTAGTGTCTGCAATAATCTTGAAGGTATAAAATAGTCCTGTGATCCAAGCATTTGAGAAGCAAGACTTGCCTGAGACTATCTGACCTCGTAAATGCTCTCTTGTCTCATTTCTCACCACTTGTCACCTTGCTCAGTCTCTCTGACCGCTTGCCTGTTCCAAGAACATGACAGCCTCATCTGTCTCTCAGTCATTTTGTACTTGCTATCACCTCAGATTATTTGCAGGACTTGCTCCTTCACCTTCAAGTCCAAGTTTGAATGCCATCTTTTCAGAAAGACTTGTCTATATATATCACTTAAAATTTCAACTCCTGACACTCCCTAGTACCCTTCCACACTTAATGTTTCTCCTTAAACCTTGTATCAGTTTGCTGGGGCTGCCCTAACAAACCACCACAAATAGGGTGACTTTGCAGAAACTGCTCATATTTCTGGAGACTAGATTTCATAACTACTCATTATAATTTAAGGGCTTATTTATACAAAAGCAATTCTTCCTGTTAGAGATACAGATAATATGCCTACGAGTGGATACACCTAACTCTTCATTTTTTTTCTCCCTTCTATCAAATTTCTTAATTTTGTCAGTTTGCATGGAAATTGACTGTAATATATTCAAAAATTCCCCCCCTCACTGTACCATGAGGTAATAAATTTTCATCTTTGGCTAATTGGATCAATAAGGCATTCAGGGACAATATCCACTTGATGGATAGCGAGTTTGAGATCAAGGTGTTGGCAAGGTTGATTCATTCTGAGGATTGTGAAAGTGAAAGTTGGTCAGTCATGTCCAACTCTTTGCGCCCCCATGGACTATACAGTCCATGGAATTCTTCAGGCCAGAATACTAGAGTAGGTAGCCTTTCCCTTCTCCAGGGGAATCTTCCCAACCCAGGTCTCCTGCATTGTGGGCAGATTCTTTACCAGGTAAGTCACAAAGGAAGCCCAAGAATACTGGAGTGGGTAGCCTATTCCTTCTCCAGAGGATCTTCCCTACCCAGGAATCAAACCGGGGTCTCCTGCATTGCAGGCGGATTCTTTACCAACTGAGCTATCAGAGGATTGCGAGGGCAAATCCATTCCATGCGTTTCTTCTAGCTTCTGGTAGTTTGCTGGAAATCTTTGACATTCCTTGACTTGTCGGATATGTCGATCCTGCCTTCATCTTCACATGCTGTCCTTTGTGTGTGTACGTGTGTGTGTAAATTTCCATTTTTTATAAGGACACCAGTCATACTGGATTAGGGCCCATGATAACGGCCTCACCTTAAGATGATCATCTACAAAGACCCCATTTTCAAATGAGGTCACATTCACAGGCAACGAAGGTTAGGACTTCATCTTTTGGGGGGAACAATTCAAGCCATAATAACCCTTGACACCATCCTAACATACTACAAAACTTTTGTTTGCTTGTTATTGCAAGTATTCTCCCTTTAGAATGCTTTTATTCCTTGGACTCAGAGTTTGCTAATTCACTATTATATGACCAGAGAATAAAACTGTACCAGCACACAGTAGATGCTTTAATGAATATGTATGGAATGAATGAGCTATAGCCACTTGGCGGAGTAGGAAGCTGGATAGGAGGATATAAGATGACATTAGACCAGTGTGTGTTTGCTAAGTTGCTTCAGTCGTGTCCGACTCCGTGACCCTATGGACTGTAGCCCACCAGGCTCCTCTGCCCATGGCATTCTCCAGGCAAGAATACTGGAGAGGGTTGTCATGCCCTTCTCCAGAGGATCTTCCCAACCCAAGGATCAAATGCACATCTCTTATGTCTCGAGCACTGGCAGGTGGGTTCTTTGCCACTAGCACCACCTGCAAAGTCCAACATTAGATCAGTAGTTGAGACCTAAATCAAAACCCTTGTGTTCTTGATACACTTAGGAATCTGTGTAGGCATATCCCAAGTCTCCTTATAAAGACTGGCCTGCTTTACTGTCCTAAATGCTATCACTATATACTTGGATGATTTCTCCTAATAATTAAATCGCATTTTAGTGTTAAACACTTTTGCATTATTCATTTCTCACACAATTCTATATTTTACCAATAGTCTATACATTTACTACCACTTAGAAATTTCAAAACAGCTCTTTATCATTTAGGGCTTTACTTATAACAAGAACAATTCTTTCTGCTAGAGATGTGGATAATACACATATGACCAAATACATTTAACTGTTATTTTTTTCTCTATCAGATTCTTTCTCCATTTTGTTACCCTGCATTGGAGATATATATATCCAAAGCTCTCCCACCCCTCTGTCGCACCATGAGTAAGAAATTTTAATCTTTGGCTAATTAAATCAATCAAGCATTTAGGGGGCAATGCCCACTTGATTGATATAATCAACTGAGCCTGTGTACCTGGTAATCTAGGACCCATCAAAGAAAAAAGAAAAAAGAAAAACCCCAAGCAGCAGCAGTTTAAGTTGAACAAATGTGTGGGTTTTAAAATTACTCTCACGTCAGAGTTCGACATACAATTTAGGGAATAATTCACCTTTTTTTGGATATTTTCAGCTAGAGACTTCTAAGCTGTAAATTAGCATTCTTAAAAGCAGTCTTTTTAGTTTAGCTTAATGACCCTGAACCCAAGCAAAGTCATTCAGTCTCTAGCAGATGAAAATGAACTGAAACAGCCCACTAACTGGGTCAGGGGAAAAGTGTTTCGGAGGCTTGCACAGGTTTTCTTTTATAGGTTTTTTTTTTTTTTTTTTCCTAGAATGACTGAAGAGAAAGTATTTAGATGTAATATAATATGCTCAGTCCTTCTGGCCTGGAAGGAAACTTTAAATCTGGGAAGGACTAAGAGGTTATCTAACTGAGCATCTATATATTTACAGACTAGGAGGTACAGGTCCAAAGAGCAAAGTGATTTCCCTAAGGTACTTTGGCTTTAAGAGGACGGCAGCAGGAAGGTCTGGTGCCTAGGAGGACGTTTGTGAAAAACCTGAGCCTGCGACTAGTTTTCCATGATGATCCTAATTTTAATTCCGCAGTAAACTGCCCCCGCCCCAATTTACCTACCTCCATTTATCCCCCAAATTTACCAATGATTTTCAAACTTGAATGCTGCACAGAGTTTCACTGTCAGATGATATATTTCTAAGAAAGAGTGCTTGATGGGAGACGGCCTGGCATCTCGATTCAGAACAGCCATGACAGATAGAAGGGCAAAGAGTCTATAGTCATTTTTCCTTAGAAGGTAAAGTGTGCACTATTAAACTCATTTACTCTTGCAAATATTGATAGTATTTTCACATTCTGCTCAAGGAAAAGCTGAGGGGATAATTCGAACCTCAGTCATAAGGCTTACACTGAATAAGATCTATCCTCTGTGATTCTGAAGGCTTAAATATGTGTTCTAGGCATTCACCCTGCACCTCCTCTTAGCTCCCCCAAAGACGTTTCTTAAAAGTGAGGTATCTGTGATTTAAATCTCAAAACACAAGTAACTGCATTTCAAAAAATCTATTCTTCCGTTATGCTCAAGCTTGGAAATTTCATAATATTATTAGCATATAGCAATACAGTATTTACTACCACATTAAATATTTAACACTTTCACAAATAGTAATAAAAAGTTCTAATGTAGTATTTAGTACTATACTAAGTCCTTAGTAATTTCACAAAAGTTCTAGCTTAAAAAGCTACTCCCTGGCTTTACTAATTATAAAAATTATATATATATATATATATTCTTGAGATAGCACATAATAATATGTTCCATAACACATAAAATAGAAGGTCTGGATCTACCTATTACAACCTGAAGGAACTCTTTTTTACACGTAAGTTAAATTTTTTTAAACAAACTATTTCAAAATGAGTCAATCGGGTTTCCCTGATGGCACAGTGGTTAAGAATCCACCTGCCAATGCAGGAGACACAGGTTTGATCACTGGTCTGGGAAGACCCCACATCACGTGGAACAACTAAGCTAATTTGCCGCAGTTGATGAGCCTGTGCTACGGCGCCCGGAAGTCACCCCTACTGAGCCCGGAAATCACCACTACTGAGCCCACGTGCAGCAACTTCTAAAGCTCGTGCGCTCTCGGGCCTGCACTCCACAACACGAGAAGCCACCACAATGAGAAGCCCCAGCACCGCAACTAGCCCCTACTCACAGCAACCAGAGAAAAGCCTGCTCAGCAATGAAGACCCAACACAGCCAAAAATGAATAAATAAAATTATTTAAAAAGATGAATCGACCTGTGACAGTATTAAAAATATTCTTGCAACATGTTTGTTCTACATAGGAAGACACGTTAAACACTTGCTAATTCCCCTGGAAACAAGAGAAAAGCCATACCTTCACCAACACCTACAATAGGCAAAAGTGTATTTTAGACATTGTCAAGGATACAAAGGAATGCAGGGCATAGTTGTTACATAGGGCGATCTCTATAAAAACTTATCAAATATGTACAAGTATTAATAGAAAAGTAGCAATATATAAGAATGACCATCCCTAAGCAACTACTAGGGTAAAAATGATCACATATCACTGCTTATTTAGTACCCCATTTGTGTTTACCTTTTGACCTCAATGGTCATAAGAGCAGAAATAAACCACTCTTCTCAAAATGGATAAAAATCAAGTAGAAGATAAAATGCATGAAATTTATACTTGTAAACTTGGAAGTAAATGGGCCCAATAGACTCTCCTCTTCAAATTGCTTTGAGGGGAGCATCTGAGATTTCACACGGGACTTACCTACTCTGAGAAACAAAATCCAACAGAGAACAGAAAAACTAAGGGCAGGTCATCATTCAGAAGACAAACACATCAGGAAATACTGGGATGAAGATAATGTAATTTAGATGTGGAAATCATAAAACTCAACATTGACATGTACTTTACAGGTGGGAAAGTATATGCATGACACAATAAATGTCCCCAGTTATGACAGCCAGTCCTCTTTGACACAGGCTGGAAAGGCATCAAAGAGATGATAAGAGGTAAAGCTGGTTTTAAGTGGATGAGGCTCCTGTACAGCGAGAAGGAGGCAACTTAGGAAGCATGGATGTATTGAAGACAATAATTCCTAAACATAAACATTGCTTATAACAGTGAATACCAGGACAATGGCACATTAAAAACCCCAGAACTTTTACCAGTTAATACTTAGAAAAAGTTTTCTTTTAATGGACCTCTTAATTTATTGAGAGCCTACTATGTGCAAGGCATTTAGCCACTGATTAAAAAAAAAATTACAAAGAAGGTATCTCCTTTTACAACTTAATATCTGATGGTAGAGGCTGGTGTTAAAAAGAGAAATAAGCAAACACAAAACCACAAGTACTATGGGAATGAATAACAACAGGGACTGGTTAATTTAGATTCAAAGCTGACAGTTAAGCCCTGAAGGATGGCTGCAAGTTTCTAGGAAAAGGGAGATGAAACTGCATTTCAACTGAAGAACTAGCATTTTTTTAAAATCTTGGATTTTTATGGCATAAAAGTATCTAAGCCTTAAATAGGAAATGGGGAAAATAAATCAAAATTATCAGGAGCAAACAACTAGAATACCTTTAAAGGAAAGTTATATTTATAGAAGTTAAGTCAGAAGATTATTGCCCTTGACCAAAGGTCACTGCCAATATATCGAAAAGCTGTTAAAAAAAAAAAAAAGTTTAAACAGTTAAGCTGAGATTGACATTCTCTGACACAGACAACCAGGCAGGAAGTTTGAAGGAATATTTTTCCCTCAAATCTTCTCCTCTGAAATAGTGATAAGATGAGATCACAAGAAACAGAATACATATATT
Organism: Bubalus bubalis; assembly: GCF_019923935.1. Taxonomy (NCBI): domain Eukaryota; kingdom Metazoa; phylum Chordata; class Mammalia; order Artiodactyla; family Bovidae; genus Bubalus; species Bubalus bubalis. The sequence goes on along the minus strand of NC_059161.1, from coordinate 92,013,081 downwards.
TAAAAAGTAAATAAAATAGAAATTCAAAAGTATAATATCTTTAAGGGAACTGAATGAACATTCCAAGGCAAATAAAGGAGGAAATATATTCTATTCCTATTCTTGATGCTTTCAGTTTTGGAGTCATAACTGATGCCACATGATTCCTTCGGGTAGGAAAAAGTAACTGGTGGAAATATCATCTCAGAATGACCAGTTTTGGCTAGAGGAGATTGTACCTGCTAAATATTTATAGGATTATTTCAAGCATTCTGTTTTGGGTTGGAGCTGGAACCAAACCACATATGAAAAATACTGTGTTACAAAATGTACATAGCTAAACTGAAGTAGTTCATTTCATTTCAAAAGCACCTTACAATAAAATAAATCATTTTTGATTGCTCAAGAGTGGATATGTTTTATTAGTATATACGATTATCAGAAATTTCCTACCAGAGGAAGAAATGATAAGGGATGTATATTTTTTGTCCTAAAATTAGGTTCCCATGTTGACTCTGGGAAAGCCCTTGGACTTCTCTGACATTCCATTTTCCTTATCAAAATCAAATTATAGGTTTGAATTATAGGTTGTTGACCTTCTCCACCTCCAAAATTTTCTGATTCTATCATATGAATTCCCTACTTTGGTTAAAACCCATTCTTCTTTCTTCAAGTATTTCTTACTGGGTAAGTGTTTGGAATTCAGCAATAAATGACATTGCCCTCAAGCAAGCCCAGTTAGGCAGTGGGATGACTGACCAGGAAACAGACTCTCATGATATAAGGTGCTATGTGCGTGGGTATTATGGTAGTATCTAGGAAGTTCCTGCTCCAGTTAAGGAAGTAAGGAACTCACAATTATTTGGGCAAATACAGCCTTATCGCAACTAAACTTTGCTCTCTTGAATTATTTTTTTTGTTCCCCAGAAGAGAGGTGATTTTTATATGCGTTGAGAAGTGCTATTTCTCAAGAGAAAAGTTTCTGAAACTGGGGGCACTAGTGGTCAAGTTCTAGGAGAAGTCCTAGTGGTCAGCATCTTATTCTAGGCCTCGGCAATGCTCAGAAGCACATTCATACTGAAAACTTAACTTCTCGTCTTCTGAATATGCATCAGAGTGCGCACACAGTGCCTTTGACCTAGTCAATTCCCAGTCACCAAGTTACCAATGAAATAGGTCAGGTCTCCCACATCAAATATTTGAAGGTGCCATCTTCTGAGATAAGAGTTCTATCACATGTAGTCTTGTCTCAAAGAACCTCCTTTGTTGGGGAGGGAGGGAGAGCGAGAAAGAGAGAGCGAGCGAGCGAGCGAGAGAGAGAGTCTGTCTGTCTGTCTGTCTGTCTGTGTTGTGAAGTAATCTAATTTGAGACAGGGACTGTTTTTAAGTCTGGACCACTGATACATTTGGAGAATGACCCTGATGTGTCTGCAAGAGCAACGCTTGCTAATTTCATTCTTCCACCTTTCTGGAGGTGCCTGGGGTCCATCCAATAGGGAGTAATTATCACATCACACTAGTCAAAGGCTGAGGAACAATGACCATTTTAAGAGGTTATTTCCATTTCAGGGGGAAACATTAAATGCCTTTTATCTGTTTGGGTGATTGAGATCAATATAAATTTGTTCCGTTTTTTTCTCCAAAGCACTTAATGCCATCTAATACTCATTTTATGTATTTAGTGTATTTAATGTTGCCTCAACTAGCATATATGCTCTCTAAGGGTAAGAATTTTTGCTTTGTTTACTGTTATATGCCCTGAAACTTAAATAGTATATAATGCATGACAGTTGATCAATAATTATTTATTGACTGAATGAATGAATGAATGTTGCTCAACTAGCAGAGACTCAACATCTGATTTCATCTCTAGGTGGATTCTGGTAGGATGGAAAATCTGTACCTACAAATGGCTGCACAACTGTGGTAGAGCAGGCAACTAGGTCACTCTGCTTTTTTTTTTTTTTTCTTTAATTAAATATATGTACTCTTTTTTGAAGGATAAAAAAAAAAAAAAAAAACTGGGGCTGTTTACATTATTTTGAGCAGCTACCAAAGGAGGTCAACTCATAAGTTCTGGAAAAGGAACCATAAGTCTTGTTAGAGGACATTCAGACAACCAATAGAGGAAGGTGCTCGAGAGTTAAGGAGTCTGCCAGGGCAGGCTCCAAGAGGGAGATACTACCTAAATTCACATAGGAAGTTTGTGCAGGTGTCAGGGAGGCAAATGGGTACAGCAAGGGGAAGAGCACTTGCAGTAAGGAGGAGGTGAGAAAAAAGAGAATCCTATGAGTTTGGGCAATTTCAAGTCTAACCATGTGGCTGGAATACAGATATGGGAAAAGAATAAGGGATGAACTGGAGCTTAAATGAGAGGCGCAGCACATAAGGCCTTGGATGCCGAGCCAAGAAGGTTGGCTTTTACCTGAGAGTCAGCATGGAGTAGTGAGTATCAGAGTCATGCTGTAGTGTAAGAAAGATCCCACTGGTGACAGTGTGGATAAAGCACTGAAGCAGACTTAAGACGGGGACACACCACCCGGTTAGAAGGCTGCTGCAATCCTGGTGAGAGATGACAGTGGCCTGAAGTAGACAGTGTATCTGGGGAAAAGCATGTGGATTTCAGAGGGATTAAAGAGGTGGAATGGACTCGCCAGCTGATTAGGTGTGAACAGTAAGAGCTGCTTTCTGCATACATAGATGGTGATTCCAAGATGAGAATATTAGAGAAGGATAATACTAGAAGGCTCTACAGATACACAGTGCATGATTTTCCTCTATCCCTCGCTTTTTCAAATAAACTCTAAACCTTGGACAAATTCCTTTACCCTTTTTCTCCATCTACATAAGGGTTTGCACAACATCTACAACATGGGTTTAGAGCAAGAAACAAGACTTGCACAGATAGAATCAAACTAGTTGGGACTGAATTCTGTCCCCAGAAGAGCAATGCTCTCATCTGCAGTTTTCCCATCTCCCCAGTGAGGACAAAAAAGCTAAATGGTTATTTGTTGCAGAGCTCAAATGAAATAATGGAGGCCTCAACAGTGTATCTCAAATACTCAGAGCTATTACTCGTATAATCATCACATGTGTGTTAAAAGGAAATGGCATATTACAAACCATTCTGTGCATTTTGTGGGCCAGTTTAAAGGCTTGGTATACTTGGGAAAGGGCAGTGAGCGGATTTTTAACAATGAACAGGAAACAACTGGCTAGAATTGAGATTCTGCAGCCAGTGTGTGGCAGGAAACCGTGGCTCAGGACTCTGTGGCTGGCCAACAGTGAATCTGTATTTATGGTCAAGGCAAAGTCTCTAGAGGGCTCGACGTAGCAAGGGAAGTGGGTAACAGCACTTGCTAAAATTTAAAGCCCTTCCACTCAGACCCAATAAAACATGAGGTCAACATCGCTGGGAGCTGAGAAGTCCCCTGTACTTATTAAACGCTCACCCAAAGCAAAAGGTGGAAGTGTCTCACTGAATTTCTCTCTTGGAATTTCTACTAAGGATTCTGGTCTGCCCAAAGGAACTTCATACCAATGGTAGAGCTGAACAGAGTGGGGCACAAGAGAAATAAAAACACTGCAAAATGTTCCACAGCCTCATTCTAACCAGACTGTGGGCCCAGGCCATGCAAGGGGGGCGGGCGGGGGGGCGGAGGCTTGTGATGAGAAGCACGGATTTTCAGCACAGAGTATGTTTTTGGCTGCAACTGTGTAGGCTATGGCAGCTTACCAGACAGCCAGGAAATTCTGTGGTGGTTTGGGGCCCGGCAATTCATTGGTGGCTTATAAATGTTCAGAAGGCTCAACTTTCTCCTGAGGTTTTGAAACTATGCCGTTTTGACATGCTTCATAAGAAACTGCCTAAGTATGGTTATTTAATCCCCTTTTGTAGACTTTTCAAGAACTCACAATCATATTTCTACCATGAAAAAATAGCCCCATGTATTCACAGTAAAAGTGAGTTTCTGTGAATGAGGTTTCAGCAGTCCTGGTGGCCATACTTTTTGGAGGTGACATGATCAAATTGTGGGTGAGTCTGTGTGTGTCTTTAAAATGCTGCCCCTCCATCTTGTATTCATTATTTCAGTAGACATTTTATAGCTCAAGCAAGTTTGGGAAACACCAATTTGTTCTCAAGGTTATTATCAACAGATGTTTTATTATTTTGATCACACAAGACAAGTCAGTTAAAAAGACCTGCTGTATGTGCGGCAACCAACATAAAGTAATCTCAAAGAATGAAAGAATGTTTCCACCAGATGGTTGAGTCTGCATGTGGCTATAAATTGTGCATGATGGATGTGAACTGGGTTAATATTCAATTTCCTTTCTCAGAATCCCAAGAATGACACATAGCCTTCTAAGACTAATTCATTAATTCAATAACCCTGAGATTTAAAAAGTAACTGATTTCACAGCCAGTGCTGCTGTCCCTTAATGTCCTTACCCTTCCTTCCCTACGGAGCACAAATGCAGACACTAAGTCCAAGTTGAGAAACATCCCTTTGGAAACCAGAGGCAAGAATCCTCACATCAGCTGTTCAAATGCCAGGCTTTCCAGAGGAAAAATCACCATGCCATGTGAAATGACACAGTTGGCCTTGACAATGGGTGGAGAGACCCTGAAAAGATAGGGCAAGAGGTCCTTTTGGGGAAATTTTAGCATCAAACCCATCTCCATTCAGATTTCTGCTCTAGCCCCTTGCTAAATGTGCAATCTTGAACAAATCACTTTATCACTCAATGCCTCAGTTTGCAAGAGAGTATGATGATGATTAGTTCACAGAGTTACTGCCAGAAAGATTACAGAAAGTAATACAATACATAAGTTCAGATTTATATATAGCCCAGATTTCCAGAATATTTCCCCATATATTTGAAACAGAACCCCCCTGCTTATTCAGAATTACATTACAGCCGAATTAGAGAGGTGCATAGGTTGTCCACGCAGAGCAGTGTACTGCATTTTAACTGCATACTCAAGTTTTGGCACAGGACGTAGTCCATTCACCTAAAAGCATCCTTATAGGCACTGCCAAACATGATAGACTGCTCTAAAAAGCATGTGTTGTAATTTCTCTCAGAACAGTCCAGGCTAAAGACAGCCTGTCCCTAATGTAACATGCTTGAAGAGAAGGCAGTTAAATAACACTGACATGAGTTTAATTTTGAAGCAGTAATAAATAGCCTTTGTAGAATACCTTGGCATGTGTAAATTTTACTGCTGAAGGCAGACACAGAGAAACATGCTACCAACTAAGAAACATTCACTTTAAAAAGTGATCAGTGCAAAGACCTGAGTTTTTATTTCACCACTGTAAAGTCTGTATGGTTATCACTCACCTAGACCCAGACATCCTGGAATGCGAAGTCAGGTGGGCCTTAGGAAGCATCACTACGAAAAAAGCTAGTGGAGGTGATGGAATTCCAGTTGAGTTATTTCAAAGCCTAAAAGATGATGCTGTGAAAGTGCTCCACTCAATATGCCAGCAAATTTGAAAAACTCGGCAGTGGCCACAGGACCGGAAAAGGTCAGTTTTCATTCCAGTCCCAAAGAAAGGCAATGGCAAAGAATGCTCAAACTACCACACAATTGTACTCATCTCACAAGCTAGTAAAATAATGCTCAAAATTCTCCAAGCCAGGCTTCAACAGTACATGAACTGTGAACTTCCAGATATTCAAGCTGGATTTAGAAAAGGCAGAGGAACAGAGATCAAATTGCCAACATCCATTGGATCATCAAAAAAGTAAGAAAGTTCCAGAAAAACATCTACTTCTGCTTTTTGACTACGCCAAAGCCTTTGACTGTGTGGATCACAATTAACTGAAAAATTCTGAAAGAGATGGGAATACCAGACCACCTGACCTGCCTCTTGAGAAATCTGTATGCAGGTCAAGAAGCAATAGTTAGAACTGGTCATGGAACAACAGACTGGTTACAAATTGGGAAGGGAATATGTCAAGGCTGTATACTGTCATCCTGCTTATTTAACTTATATGCAGAATACATTGTGAGAAATGCTGGACTGGATGAAGCAGAGGCTGGAATCAAGATTGCCGGGAGAAATATCAATAACCTCAGATATGCAGATGACACCACCCTTATGGCAGAAAGTGAAGAACTAAAGAGCCTCTTGATGAAACTGAAAGAGGAGAGTGAAAATGTTGGCTTAAAACTCAACATTCAGAAAACGAAGATCATGGCATCTGGTCCCATCACTTCATGGCAAATAGATGGGGAAACAGTGACAAATCTTATTTTTTGGGGGCTCCAAAATCACTGCAGATGGTGACTGCAGCCATAAAATTAAAAGACACTTGCTCCTTGGAAGAAAAGTTATGACCAACCTAGACAGCTTATTCAAAAGCAGAGACATTACTTTGTCAACAAAGGTCCATGTAGTCAAAGCTCTGGTTTTTCCAGCAGTCATGTATGGATGTGAGAGTTGGACTATAAAGAAAGCTGAGTACCAAAGAATTGATGCTTTTGAACTGTGGTGTTGGAGAAGACTCTTGAGAGTCCCTTGGACTGCAAGGAGATCCAACCAGTCCATCCTAAAGGAAATCAGTCCTGAATATTCATTGGAAGGACTGATGGTGAAACTGAAACTCCAATACTTTGGCCACCTGATGCAAAGAACTGACTCACTGGAAAAGACCCTGATGCTGGGAAAGATTGAAGGTGGGAGGAGAAGGGGTCGACAGGGGATGAGATGGTTGGATGGCATCACTGACTCAGTGGACATGAGTCTGAGTGAACTCTGAGAGCTGGTGATGGACAGGGAGGTCTGGCGTGCCGCAGTCCGTGGGGTCACAAAGAGTCGGACACGACTGAGCGACTAAACTGAACTGAAAGTCTGTATGAAAGAACACTTTTCAGGCTTATGTCATACAGTTATAGAAAACAAGACAGCAAGTCTGGTCAGCACTCCATGTAGTAGATCTCCCTGAAGTAACGGCTCTAATTCACACGTCTGGCTCCCTTACTAACTCCTAAGCTCTCTGAAGGAGGAGACTGTATCATGTACTACTTGTTCACAGCGTCCAATACACCTGTGACAGAAGAGATGCTCAAGTAATGCCTGCCAAGTGAAAAAAGCATGAGTTCCAGGCCTCACAATCAACACTTATCTGTAGAATGAAAGAAAAAATTTAGGAGGGAAAGTAATAATCAGGAGCACTGCCAGAGGAAGAAGATCATGTGGGAAATAAAGACATGGGGAAGCTGTGGTTCTTCTGTAGAAGAAAGAGTCTGGGGATGAAGTAGATGTCGATATTATTTTGTTAAAATTCAAGGCCTCTCACGTGAAGAGAACTAGACCCATAACAATAATAATTGCCAGTTCTTGTATAGTACTTTTTAGGGCTGGGCACTGTTTTAACTACTTCATTTCATATTTATGAACACATTTAGTATTCACAACAATATATGAAGGTGGTGTTATTATTATCCCTATTTTACAGATGAGGATACTGAGGTACAGACTCAGTGACTTGCTCACATTCACAAAGGTAACCGTGTTAAAGCCACAGTTTGATCTCAGGCTAAAGTGCTGTAAAGTCCACACTTGAAATACTTTCCAATGTTGGTAAAACAATTTGGTAGAAATTACTAGAAGAGAGTCAAATCAATGTAAGAATTACTTTTCAAACAGTAATGCTCAAGATTTAGAGGGTTAAAGGGCTTTTCCACTTATTGGAGGTACAAGATAAAAATTTGTTATTTCGATGTGTTTCCCATGAGTCTAAACATTCATGATAGTTATTTTTCAATGCATGCATATGGAATTTAGAAAGATGGTAACAATGACCCAATATGCGAGACAGCAAAAGAGACACAGATGTAAAGAACAGACTTTTGCATTCTGTGGGAGAAGGCGAGGGTGTGATGATTTGAGAGAATAGCATTGAAACATGTATATTACCATATGTGAAAGAGATCACCAGCCCAGGTTCAATGCATGAGACAGGGTGCTCAGGGCTGGTGCATTGGGATGACCCTGAGGGATGAGATGGGGAGGGAGGTGGGAGGGGGGTTCAGGATGGGGAACACATGTACACCCGTGGCTGATTCATGTCAATGTATGGCAAAACCCACTACAATATTGTAAAGTAATTAGCCTCTAATTAAAATAAATAAATTAATTTAAAAAAACTGAACAAGGTATTAGGCCCAGGGTTTTAAAATTTTATACAAACAAAAAAATCTAAACTTAAAAAAAAAAAAAAGAAGAGCAAGTTTAAATTATTTGGGTGATTTCAAATCTAATTTGACATGAGAGAAAGTCTTCTTCTGATTTCAGCTTAACTTTAGAGATTAATGAACCACATTTTGATATTTTTAGTTTGTTTTACCTCCAATGAGTGTTCATTGGAAGGACTGATGCTGAAGCTGAAACTCTAATACTTTGGCCACCTGATGCAAAGAGCTGACTCATTTGAAAAGACCCTGATGCTGGGAAAGATTGAAAGCAAGAGGAGAAGGGGATGATAGAGGATGAGATGGTTGGATGGCCTCACCAACTCAATGGACATGAGTTTGGATTTGTTTGCTATTAAAGCAAAACCCAACAACAAGAGTTGGAGAGAAAAGAGCAAGGCTGGAAGTTAAAGATGTGATTTAGCCTGGCCTTTGCTCTGTATTGAGTGACCTTGCAAAACCCATGTCAATGTTTTCTGAGCCCTCATTTGCTCATTTTTAAAGTGAGTGGCTGGAGAAGGAAATGGCAACCCACTCCAGTGTTCTTGCCTGGAGAATCCCAGGGACAGGGGAGCCTGGTGGGCTGCCGTCTATGGGGTCGCACAGAGTCGGACACGACTGAAGCGACTTAGCAGCAGCAGCAGCAGCAGAGTACATCATGAGAAATGCTGGGCTGGAAGAAGCACAAGCTGGAATCAAGATTGCCAGGAGAAATATGAATAACCTCAGATATGCAGATGACACCACCCTTATGGCAGAAAGTGAAGAGAAGCTAAAAAACCTCTTGATGAAGGTGAAAGAGGAGAGTGAAAAAGATGGCTTAAAGCTCAGCACTCAGAAAACGAAGATCATGGCATCTGGTCCCATCACTTCATGGGAAATAGATGGGGAAACAGTGACAGACTTTATTTTTTGGGGCTCCAAAATCACTGTAGATGGTGACTGCAGCCATGAAATTAAAAGACGCTTACTCCTTGGAAGGAAAGTTATGACCAACCTAGATAGCATATTCAAAAGCAGGGATATTACTTTGCCAACAAAGGTCCATCTAGTCAAGGTATGGTTTTTCCAGTAGTCATGTATGGATGTGAGAGTTGGACTTTGAAGAAAGCTGAGCACCGAAGAATTGATGCTTTTGAATTGTGGTGTTGGAGAAGACTCTTGAGAGTCCCTTGAACTGCAAGGAGGTCCAACCAGTCCATCCTAAAGGAGATCAGTCCTGGGTGTTCATTGGAAGGACTAATGCTGAAGCTGAAACTCCAGTACTTTGGCCACCTCATGCGAAGAATTGACTCATTGGAAAAGACCTTGATGCTGGGAGGGATTGGGGGCAGGAGTAGGAGGGGACGACAGAGGATGATATAGCTGGATGGCATCACCGACCCGATGGACATGAGTTTGGGTAATCTCCGGGAGTTGGTGATGGACAGGGAGGCCTGGTGTGCTGTGATTCATGGGGTTGCAAAGAGTCAGACACGACTGAGCAACTGAACTGAAGTTGTGAAATTAGGTAGTGTAAATAATCTAATCTTGTTCTTTTTTTTTTTTTCAGGGTTGTTATAGCTATTTTAGATATTTTTGTTTTCAATATAAATTTTGTCATTAAAAAAAAATAAAATAAAGGGAGTGGCAAATTTTCTTTTCCTAATTTACAGGGTAGCTTGAAAGATGAAATGATATCTGAAAAATATTTGAAAATAATGAAATAATATTAAAGCATGAGCTGCATCATAATTATATGTTATATTAGTTAAATGAAGTAATAAAACTGTATGCATAGTAGAACCAATTATGGCTTCATAAAACATGGATATAGTCTCAGGAGGAAAGTTTAAAAAATACAGTTGAAACACAGCTTGAATTGGATTTTTTGAATTAGAAAAATACCAAATTTGCAAGATGTGACATCATGAAAGAGGAGAGTGAAAAAGTTGGCTTAAAGCTCAACATTCAGAAAACGAAGATCATGGCATCTGGTCCCATCACTTCATGGAAAAGATGGGGAAACAGTGGAAACAGTGGCAGACTTAATTTTTTGGGCTCCAAAATCACTGCAGATGGTGACTGCAGCCATGAAATTAAAAGACGCTTACTTCTTGGACAGAAAGTTATGACTAACCTAGATAGCATATTCAAAAGCAGAGACATTACTTTGCCAACAAAGGTCCGTCTAGTCAAGGCTATGGTTTTTCCAGTGGTCATGTATGGATGCGAGAGTTGGACTGTGAAGAAAGCTGAGCACCAAAGAATGGATGCTTTTGAACTGTGGTGTTGAAGGCTCTTGAGAGTCCCTTGGACTGCAAGGAGATCCAACCAGTCCATTCTAAAGGAGATCAGTCCTGGGATTTCTTTGGAAGGAATGATGTTAAAGCTGAAACTCCAGTACTTTGGCCACCTCATGCGAAGACTTGACTCGTTGGAAAAGACTCTGATGCTGGGAGGGATTGAGGGCAGGAGGAGAAGGGGACAACAGAGGATGAAATGGCTGGATGGCATCACCAACTCGATGGACGTGGGTTTGAGTGAACTCCGGGAGATGGTGATGGACAGGGAGGCCTGGTGTGCTGTGATTCATGGGGTCACTAAGAGTCGGACACGACTGAGCAACTGAACTGAACTGATGTCATTTTTGTTGTTTTTCTCAAGTTAGGGTAGCATTATTGAGCTGTGAGTAAAGTTTAAGCAAATGGTAGGGAGAGGTGCATGACTTATTGCTCGAACATTAAGAAACAATTCCACAGAGAAATAAATTCCTCCCCATCTACCTCCTACTGTCGTTGTCTTTTTCTTGAAGCTGCTTTCCACCTTGCGATGTGAATCAAAGACATTTTGCCATTGGGCTTGTTGTTTCCTTTTGATAAACGTGTAAGACTTAAGGGCAATCTGAATATACCATGGCTGGTTCGAGGATACTCTATTCTAAAAAAGTCTTCCATATTTTTCCTGCTTACTGATGGCACCACATTTGAAGACAGCTCATCCAGTTCTGACACATACTAATTTTGTGATCATGGATAAATGCCTTAACTTCTTTGACCTACAGTTTTCTTCTTGGTAAAAGAGAGGCTGTAAAACTTATGTCACAGACTAATTGTTAAAATTTGAGATAATCAAAAAAGTAAACAACACACAAAGCTAAACTTTCAGTAAATGGTATCGATATACCTAGTGTGGCACCAGCATTTGAGAGAGCATGAGCGTTGGCTCCAGCTTAAAAGAGGTCCTATATATCCATCCACCCATCCAACTATAAACACATGGAAACACATACAAATACATAAAAGACATATATATATAATATAAAATGTGTACAAAATTTATACATGTATGTGAGTGTGTATAGAAACATGTCTGTTATACAACACACCATCAGGATGAAACACTAATCTCTGTATCTTGTCAAGAGACATAAATGAGTCTTCTAGTGACTCTGCTAGTGATATACTTTGTTCTTCTGTGTGTGTGTGTTAGCCTCTCAGTCGTGTCTGACTCTTTGTAAACCCATGGACTGTAGCCTGCCAGGTTCCTCTGTCCATAGGATTCTCCAGGCAAGAATACTGGACTGGGTTGCCATGCCCTTCTCCAGGGGATTCTTTCCAACCCAGGGATCGAACCCAGGTCTCCTGCATTGCAGGCAGATTCTTTTCCATTTAAGCTACCCAGGGAGTGATTAAAAAACAGCCAGATGTAAATACCAAGCATGAAAAGGATTTCAGCCATTAAGGGCCTCTACATAAAAGGTAGACAGGATATGAACACAGATGACAATGAGAAAGCCCTGAGGTGATGAAAAGGATGGATAAGCTAACTCTGACTCGGGAACTTGACCAAGCTTTTCAGAGAAGCTAACACATAAGCTGAGTTTTGAGGAAGAACTTCTCAGTCAAAGATAGTAAGGGAGTGAAGAGCAGTCTTAGGATCAACAGAACCTAGTTGGTGATCCTGAGTTAAATTCAAGGTGACATTCTTCTCAATGACTAAATGTCTTTGTTTAATTTTTGCTGAGTCTATACAGACCAAATATTTTTAAACTATGAAAGTACACCTTGGAGGTTCTGATATCTATGAATATTTTCTTATTATGTATGCTCTGTTTCTCCAAAGGATAGATGATTTGAAAGTGCAAAAATACCTAAATCTCATCAAGCTAAGTAGATAAAATAGAAGCTTTTAAATCCACTAGTTCTAATTGCTTCTCAAATAAGTTTCAGTTTCCTTACTGTGCATCTCTGAGATATTAAAACTATTTTTCTTCTCCCTGTTTTTTTTCTTTTTCCTTTCTCCCTGTTAAAGCAGGTATTCATTGTAGAGGGAGGTAAGGAGAGGGAGAGTTGAAGTCAGAAGCAGCCTGCAAAGACCTCCCTGCTTCTGTTTCCAAAAACCTAAGCCCTTTGAAGAAATTAAAGGGTTTTTGGAGGAAGTAAAAGAGGAAAGAAGAGTCCTCTGCAGAGGGAATAAGTGGTTTCCCCAATGGAGGGGCAGGGGAGAGAGATTCCTTGAACTTGAATATGCACGTGTTCATGCTATATCATGTCAGTTGTGTCTGACTCTTTGTAACCTATGGACCATAGCCCACCAGGCTCCTCTGTCCATAGGATTCTCCAGACAAGAATACTGGAGTGGGCTGCCAAGCACTCATCCAAGGGACCTTCCCGACCCAGGGATCAAACTCGTGCCTCTTATGTCTACCCGCTTTGGCAGGCAGGTTCTTTCCCACTAGCACCACCTGGGAAGCCCTGGCCTGGAATAAGAGAGAAGGAACAATTTTCAGAGATAAAGGATTTTCAGGCATGTCTAAGAGGATGCGGCCCTAAAGTTTAAGCTTCCTCATGACCCGTTTATGTCATTTAGGATTTGTTTAGTTGTGAGTCACCGAACCTTCCCCCACCACCCTCCTCCTGCCGCCCTCCGACCACCATTTAAACTGGTAACACAACAAAGGAGATTAACAGAAATTCAGAAGGAGGGCTTCAGAGATGGTTTGCTTCTCGGTTTCAAGATGTCACCAAGATTGTTCTTTACCCCATTTACCTATTCTGCCTTCTAAAATGGTACTTCATTCTAAAACTGCAATACTCTTCTGGCCATCAAATGGCTCTAAGCTACTATCTGAGCTACAGGCTTCCTCACTTCCTGCCCATGAAACAGGGTGGGTTTCTGTCATGGAATTCTAAGCAAGAGTCACAATTCACTCTGATTGTACTGAAATAGGTTGAGTATTCAGCACGGATGGCGGCTAAGGGCCTTTCTCCATCAGTGCTCATTGGCTTAAATCACTAAGGACCTATCGCATGAGTTCAGAGTTGCCTTAGCCTCTATCAAAGCACATGGGTTGTGTGGATAAAGGTGGACATCTGAACCAAAATCTGGACTCAATTAGCAAAGAGGAAGGGGTGAAAAGAAAGACATAGGTAGATAACTGACAAATGTCCACTACATTGTCAGCAGAAACGGGCAGACCTGCAGGAGCAGCTCAGAGAGAAACCACGGGTGTTGCAGCAGTTACCTGTGAGGACACGTGACCACACAATGTGTAGGCTGCCTTGTCACCGAACTATGAGATATCTCTGGAGGTGGTTGAAGTGATTGAGGGGAAAAAAAAAGAACACTAAAAATGACTAAGTTTACTTGTGCTGCTAGCCTGACAATTGATCTACAGAAAAACGGAGATTCATCCCTTAGAGTTTGTTCAGTGGCAAGTAATAACATTTCCGGCTTTTACAAGTTCTCAAGATGGGGTACTTAGTAACTCAGGTGTGATTTCTGGGCCCCTGTCCTACATTGCTTCTTGGGTCTTTGTTTTCCAATAATCTCAGGGCCTAGTATCTCCATCATGATTCTGAAGTTTAGAGCATCCCTGAGTTAGAGCTTTCTTTGCCAAACCTCCTTAACCATCCACATTGTGTTGATATACAGGCCAGGAAAATAGATTTACTCTGATTAGAAAACTCATTTGGGAATAGTAGAATTTTTCCATTTCTGGGCAAGTCTATCCCGTTGTTGATTTTTGTCTAAAAGCTGTTAATTTTAGAATCAGATGTGCTGGTCATAACCAAGAGCATGTCAGGAAAAGCTGAGGGTCACAGTATAACAAGTGGTTTCCAGAAGGAAATATATTGGCCAGTTTAGATGATATGAGACTCAGGGTAAGGAACTAGAACGGAGCGCTTGGTAATACTCTGGTGACAGATGGTTTGCGGGGTGAAAGAAGGGAGATAAGTCAGCCTGGAGCTATAAAGAAAAATGGAGAAGGCTGGAGTCAGCAGCTGAATTTCAGCTAAAGGCATTTTGTGCCCATTTATCTAAATCAGGCCTTTGAGGTATGTTTACCAGGTAATCCTCAATCCTGAGACTTTGACGCTTGCATCTGAAGAAAAGTTAGATTAATGACCCCCCAAATGTCTGTAAACCATATTTCTCACAGTAAATTTTTTTTTCTGACATCTGAGGCCAATGGTTAACACTGCAAAGCTCTTTCCACATGTACAAAAAACTTGCTAGCCTCCAAATCAGAGAAGTTTCTAGAGAGTAGAGACTTAAATTCATAGACCTGTCGGTAGGCATTCTCTTTACCTGCCACTTTTTTTTTTTTTTAATTGTTCTTTTATTTCCTGGGAGTTGAAACACAGTCATGGGTTACTTTACAGGAGATGCATACGTAAGCTTTGTGGTATTAAGGTTTATTACAACCTGCCAACACTATTCCCTACCAGAGAGCTCAGCTTTATGACCTTACCTCAGTGGTGGGAGACACGGTTAGACTTTAGAGAAGATAAATCTAAGCAAGGTGACATTTATTTTGAGAACAGGCTATGGAAGCCTGAGCCTGGGGCAGGACCTATTCAAAAACTTCCCCAGAGTGATAGCTAAAATACAACACCAAGATATATTTGCATAAATATACTAGGCAAGTTATGGATGCCAGATTTGAACAAGTCTGGCTAAGAAGAATTTAAGGGGAGGTCTCAGGTAACCAATGAGAAGAGAGTGGCTGTCCGGTTGGGTCTTTAGGGTAGATATAATATAGAAATTGGATGCTACCAGTGTGTTCTCTCTTTCTCTCTCCCTCTTCGTAAACTTCTGTCTCTGTCTCTCTCTGTGGGAAGCCTCATTTTCTCAGATGAGCTTGCTCCACGAGGCAGGAAATTCATATGGCAACCACTCTTTCTCTCCTCTCTCAGAACTCTACTGCACAGCTGGAATGCAATTCCTCTCCATTCCACAAACTCCAGTGTGAAAAATCCTGAGGAGTGCTTGTATTTGGCTTAGTCTGACTCAGGTGTCAGCCTGTAAACTGTACATCAAGTCCCCAAGAAGAGTTTTTAAAATAAAGATTTCTCATGTCCCACACACCCAAGATTCTGATTCATTCAGTCTAGGGCATGGTTCAGGGATCTGTGTTTATTATTATTATTATTACTAGCTTGCCAGGTAATTTCAATGAGTAATTTCAGTCAACTGTGTGACCATGGATGCTATGACTGGCAGTAATCCTCAGAATGTGGTTGGAATGGGGAGAGAAACAGTTCCCCCAAAGAAGAAGAATGCTCCTTCTGCCAGTTCTAATGTGCATACAAAAAAAAAAAAGCTAACTATTTCATATGTAGAGACTGGAAGTGAAAGATCATTAGAATAAAATATTTAAAAGCACCTGAAGCAAATATCATAGCCAAAAGCTATTGAACAGAAAAGAAAACACTAACCGCTTGTCTAGCCAGGAGCTAAATTCTTGTGAGCTAAAAAAGGGCGGAGAAGGCAATGGCACCCCACTCCGGTATTCTTGCCTGGAAAATCCCATGGATGGAGGAGCCTGGAAGGCTGCATGCAGTCCATGGGGTCACTGAGGGTCAGACACGACTGAGCGACTTCACTTTCACTTTTCACTTTCATGCATTGGAGAAGAACTGGCAACCCACTCCAGTGTTCTTGCCTGGAGAATCCCAGGGACGGGGGAGCCTGATAGGCTGCCGTCTATGGGGTCGCACAGAGTCAGACATGACTGAAGTCATTTAGCAGCAACAAAGAAGGGAAAACAGAGCTACAAAAAGTTTGGAGTTATTCTAGAGAAAGATATGGCTGCAAACTCAAGGGCAGACTCCATTTATATACTTAAAATGCATTAATAATTGGGAACATATGCCTTTTGGAGATCACTTAAGAAGCTTATCATTTGCCATAAAAACAAAAACAAAAACAAAAACAAAAACAAAAACAAAACTCTCTCCCTCTCTCTCTCTCTCTCACACACACACAAACACACACAGAAAAGCAGAAGCATACGTTTGCCACTTGACCTAGGCCTAGAATCATGGCCTAAAGTTAACCAAGAGTGACATCTTCGAAAAAAAGAATGAAGCTTAGATAAAGGTGCATTTATACACTTTATAAAAACTAATATTGAGCATCTATGCTGTTCCATGAACTATTTAAGGCATTTTACACGTTATTTCTCTTTTTCACAACAGTGGTGGACAACAGATACTAGTATTACATTCATCATGAAGAAAGCTGAGGCTTAGTAGGTTAAGTCATTTGTTCAAGGTCACGTAGAAAGTGGCCCATTCTGGATTCAAAAGAAGTCTGAACTCAAAATTGTGCTTCTTTTGACTGCTTATGTGAATCTACACTTGTTCTAGAAAACTTGCAATACCTTCCACAAAGCCAATAACACTTTGATCAAAATTCACACATATTAAGTAAATATTTTTACATCTAAATACACACTTACGTTTGGATGATATCTATATCTGTAAACATACATATGTGTGTATACATTTCAAACACACTAAAATATACACTGATAACTGCAAATGCATAAAATTTAGAGTTTAAGAAGATTATCTAGCATTAAAATTATTTAACTAAAATAGAACAAGACTGTACTATAGCTGACTATATGAAATCCCATCAAATATCTTCAGGACTCTGGCTTTTTATTCCTGTTACTACTAATTTGAAATAGCTAAAGAGATCCAGAAGAAAATCTGAAATTTAGAAACCTAAAGCCTCTACATTACTTGAAGCAACAGACCCTTAATTCCATTTGAATTTAGGAATTTTCATCTTCATGGAAACTCGATAGTGTGAGACAAATAAATTTGGCCTGATTCAGACACCCAAGGAATTTCTAGTTAATTTGAAGCCTGGATTAGTCTGGAGAGTTCATCACTAGACAAGTTTAGTTGGTTACTGCTTACCTGCAGTTTACAAATACTGCTTAAAAAAATTCCCAAGTTATCCACCTGACACCCCAAACTCAGTTCATCTGCAGGAATCACTTTTCTCTGCCCTATAGATATGTTGATTTTGGCATGGGTCTAATAATAAGTAACAAAATCAATGATTTATACTTAGGAATATGGCTCAGCTCTTAAAAAAAAAAATTGCAAAAGAATATCCCCGACGTGTCAGACAGAATATTCAAATAGTGTCACATGGCCATACATTCTGCAGCTGTCAGGAAAACACTCCAAATGTTCTTTTTCTTTTTTTGGAGGCTGTGGTAGGGGTCGGCAGATGGTCAGATAGTCACTTCAACATCTCTGCTAAACTGTAGTCATGCATGCTGGTCAGGGTTATGAAGGCATGATGAATCTATTATCCATGCTGGGTCAACTGGCTTCTCTTGATACAAACCATATTAGGGATACATAACCTATTAATTTCATTCGTGAATAATGGACAAATCATTCAGAGGCACAGACATTATACTCAGCTACCTTTATTAATGTCACAAGAGTTGAGGGTGTCAGGAAGGCTTGAAATATCGCAGGTGTCCATGGCTGAGAAGCGCAGATTGTGTAAATGAAAGGAATTTGTTGGGCTATTGTCTAGGCCTCTTTGACATCTTTGCTCTCTCTGGCATTTTCTCATCCTACAAAACATCAGAATCTGTTCTAAGATTCTTAAAATATTTTGAATCATCTCCTCCACCATCATCATTGGCAGCATTTAGTCATTAATTTATGGCACCCCACTCCAGTACTCTTGCCTGGAAAATCCTATGGATGGAGGAGTCTGGTAGGCTGCAGTCCATGGGGTCGGGAAGAGTCGGACAGGACTGAGCGACTTCACTTTCACTTTTCACTTTCCTGCATTGGAGAAGGAAATGGCAACCCACTCCAGTGTTCTTGCCTGGAGAATCCCAGGGATGGGGGAGCCTGGTGGTCTGCTGTCTATGGGGTCGCACAGAGTCAGACACGACTGAAGTGACTTAGCAGCAGCAGCAGCAGTCATTAATTTTCTGTCTTAAAGGGCACATCTGCATTGTCTGCTGAATCCTGTACACCCAATACTGCAGCTAAAGTGATCTTTTTTAAACACAAGTATGATTATGTTACTTTTTTCTGCCTAAAATTTTCCAAAGGCTCGCCATTGTCTCCAAGATACAATTTAAAATTTAAATGTTATCCAAGGCATCTATGTTTCCAGTCCTTTCCATCCTTCCTGCCTGCTTTTTCTCTCTCTCTGTCTGAGTCTCACTTCAAAACTTGAGCCACAGCCATCCTGAACTGTTGCTACCTGCAGTTCCTTGAGCATGTCACTTTGCCATGGACCCCTGCACATTTGCACTCGCTGTTTCCTGAGAGGTCCGCTTCTCCTTTCTTGTCCATGGCCAGTTTCCCTTCACCCTTCAGGTACGATGCCTCAGAGAAGTACTCCATTCTGGGCTGGGTAGTCACTGCATTCTGTTCTTCATTATGGTTTCTGCCCATTTACTTTTCTGTGTCCTCCCCCAGGTGGTGAAAGTCTACGAAACAAGGGCTGTACTCAGCGCCCTTGTTCAAAAAGTGTTGGACACCTAAGTGTCCATAAGACAGGTGTGGGATTCACCATGTGCGGCAAAGCAGCCAATGCATCGGCTGATGCTACTATAGGGAAGGAGTCATCAACGTGCCCTCAAATTGGGCAGTGGTTTTCCCTTTTCTTTTAATATTGTCATAGGAATATAAAGAACACTACAATAAAATTCCTTCCATCAAGGAACTCACATTTCAGTGGAAAAGACATTTTCTTCATCATTTACTGTGAGAAATTCTCTACTTGTGTTAATTTATGCAGGGGAAACTTTCCCAAGAGGGGAAGTCAAGAAAAATTTCTTGGAGGAAAAAACACTTGAGCTTAATTTGGTGCAATTTAACTCAGTGGCAATGAGCTTAGGTTTTCATGTCTGGTGGGCATGGAGCTGAATCCCAGTTCTGTCTTTAACTAACACTGTGACTTTTGACATGTGACTTAATTTTTGAGTTTAATTTAAACTCATTTAAATTATGTGTTCTAATGTGTTAAATGAAGTCAGCAATATCCACCTCACCGGGATGTTACTAAATGTGATTAGCTTATTACTAAACTAAATGTTACAGAGATGAAATGCATAAAAAATGTGAGCTGTAACACATATAGCAAAGACCATAACTTCCTTATTGTGTTCCTTTGTTTAGTCATGTCCAACTCTCTGAGACCCCATGGACTGTAGCCTGTCAGGATCCTCTGTCCATGGAATTTTCCAGACAAGAATAATGGACTGAGTTGCCATTTTATACTTCAGAGGATCTTACCAACCCAGGAATTGAACCTACATCTCTCACATGTCCTGTACTGGCAGGCTGATTCATTGGATGTCTAACATCAATTCAAATAATGGGGAGAAAGAACAGGGAAAGCTGGTATGAAAAGAATTCCTGTTGGATTGATGTAAATTGTTCATTGAGACTAAGAAGCTAGGTTTTAAGCTTCCTCAGTGATCCTATAAATAATGCTTGTGAGAACTATCAAATTAGCATGAAGGAAATGTTAAGAATAATAAGGATGCATGCTATTCTAAACCTTTATATTAACTCCTTTAACAACCATAACAGAAGGGACAGGCTACCCACTCCAGTATTCTTGGGCTTCCTTTGTGGCTCTGCTGGTCAAGAATCCGCCGGCAATGTGGGAGACCTGGGTTCCATCCCTGGGTTGGAAAGATCCCCTGGAGAAGAGAAAGGCTACCCACTCCAGTATTCTGGCCTGGAGAATTCCATGGACTGGATAGTTCATGGGGTTGCAAAGAGTCAGACACTACTGAGCAACTTTCAATAATCACAAAGGCGTAGGAAGTGGTTGCAAATACCTTAGTCTCATTTCCAGATGTGGAAATTGAGACACAGAAACGTTAAGTACTCAACTCAAAGTAATTTGACCAGTAAGTGACAGAGCCAAACACAGGCCATATGTCCCTGTTTCGCTGTATGTGCAGTGACTGAGCACAGGTATAAACCCGAATGGTCACTGAATGCATACTGCATTTCAGACACTGTTCTAGGCGAACTGGATATAGAGTTGACTATATATTTACATATAGCATATATTTAAGGAGGAGATAGATGTTAACAAAGTAAACAATACATAAATGAAATACATAAATACTATATATTTCAGATGTTAGTAAGGACAATTATATGACAATAAAACTATGAGAAGGAAAAAAAAAGTAATGGGGAAGCTACACTAACTTCATTGGAGTACAAAGGGGAGATTTTTCTGAGAAGGAGACATTTGAGTTGATATTTCAATGATGAAATGAGCAAATCTTATAAAGAGCCGAGAGGAGATTTTCCCAAGCACATAGAATATCATATATAAATGCCTCAGGTGGGTAAAGCTTGGCATGTGAGGAATGATGAGAAAGTCAGTGTGGTCAGAGTAAACTGTTCTAGGAGTTGAAGGTTAGGCCATAATGTTGGGGAAAGCAGCAGAGGTCAGATCATATACAGCCTTATAGGTAATGAGTGTAATTATCATCTCTTGGAGGGTTTTAGGAATAAAAGTGGTATGATCAGGTTTCTACTTCAAAAAAGATCACTCTGGCTACCTTCTGGAAAAGGATGGGCAGAAGCAGAAGCTATTACTGTGGTCCAGGCATGGCGTGATATTGATTTGGACCAAGAGTCAGCAGAGTGCTAAGATGTGACTGATTTTGAAATATATTTTTACGGTAGCACCAATAAGACTTTTGCCAGATACCAAGGGAAAAAGAGTAATTATACAAGACTTCTCGATACATTATTTTTGGCCTGAATGACAAGGAATATTATAGAGTCAATGAGTTCAGATGACGAATATTAAGAGAGAAGCAGCTTAGGCCCTGAGGACAGGAAGTACAGGGAAATCATGAATTCTGTTAGGAATATATCAAATTTGGGTACTGGGTTTCTGGAGTGTTCCTACATTTAGAGGAAGAACCAGCAAGGAGACTGAGAAAGGGCACCGATGAGATGGTAAATAAACAGGAGAGTGCTTTGTTCTGGAAGGCAAGAAATTAACACCTTTGAGGAAGGAGGCAGTGACAGCCACATCAAGCACTGCTGAGAAGTCAGGACTGAGAACTGAGGCTTGTACTGAGCAAGATGGAACTTGCTGTAACTTTGACAGGGACCGTTTTAGAGCTACTGTGAGGATGAAAACATGAATAGGTTAACATAAGAAAAGGAAGTACTAAAGTGGAGTTAATGCAGACAGTTTTCCTAGATTTCAGTTAAGCTCAATAGAACAATGAGGCAATAATGGATGAGGAACATTGGGACACATTTTTTTTAAGATGGGAGCTATTATCATGCTAAATTAAATTTATCTAGAAAAAAAAAAAAAAGGGCAAGAGAGAAACTGATATTACAGGAGAGAGAGGAGAAAACTCCAGAAGCAAATTCCTTAAATGGACAAGAGGTTATGGAGTCCAAGTTACAAGCGAAGAGCTGGCCTTGGAAAGAATCAGGGAACAAAGAGAGCACACTAGTGAATCTGGTGGTAGGAAGTAAGGCGGTTTTCATTTGATGGCTTAGATTTTCTCAAGGACATATGGAGAGAAATTAATAGTTAAGAGCAAGGACGAGGGAGGGGGTGTTTGAGATTTGAGGAGATGAAATGAGATAGGAAACTATTTTCCCAGAGACCGAGAAAAGGAATTTTCTAAAGAAATTGCTAAGAACTGGTTGGTTGTTTTGAGAGTTCGTTTGAAGCCAACAGTTATACATTTAAAGGGAGATGACTAGGTGCTTCTCTTGCCATGTCTAGTTGCTCAGGCGCTGGCATGGAGTAATTAGGAAGGTGTAAGTTTAACCACGGTAGGTTAATGAGGGCTGAGATGACCACAAAAGAAGAGAGAGAGGAGGAAAAATGCTGAGTGTGTAAGACAGAAAATTAGAGTGATGGACCAGGAAACATAGGCCAAGGGGAGGAGGGAAGTGAGTGAAATCAGATTCAAGGTCCCAGAGGGGAGAGGAGGTGTACTAGAACAAATGATAAGGACACAGAGGCGGTGGTGCTCAGAGAAGGCGATGCTCAACAGAGAGGTCTTGGAAGGGGTACAGCTAAGGGCAAGGATAAGCTTCAGACTGTGACTGAGACCCTTAGGGTGGGAAGTACAGGAGGTGAGACGGCATGCAAGCTCATGAAGCGAGTGCGAACACACACGAGAACCCAGCACTGTTTGACTCATAGAGAATGTTCTACCTCACATCACTGTTGGCGTCTATTTCTGAGCTATAAAACCAGGTAACTAAATGGTGTTACAGTCAAGACATATATATGTGTGGGGTCTGGGGGGAGAGAGGTTGACGTCATAAGGGTAAGATCCGTGCCGTGGAAAGAGACCCCATGCGCAGAAGGCAGCGCTATTGCCACCTTTCAGTTCTTACTGGCGTTTAAACAAAGGCCTCCCACTTTGATTTTGCACATTTTCCTACAATTTACATAGCTATTTCTGGACAGATGATTAGTGCTTTAGGAGAAATATCTTCTCTTTCCTCATTTGGGTTGATTTTCCATAAACCTCACTTTTATCCATTTTGCATGCCTTTAAAATAATTTATCAAAGTTCATAATGGAAGTTTTAAAGAACTCATCTGTCAAACACTTACCTTTTAATGTAAATTTCCTTTTAAAGCCATTCACAATAAAAATTAGGCTGGACGTAAGAAATTACCTGACTAGTAAAACTGAATCATTAGTAAACTGAAGAAGAAAAAAAAAAAGTTTAAATGTAGATTTAGAGTCTGAATTCATGCTTGGATGAAAGCACAGAAAAAAATACTTACATGTTTATTTCTTAATGTAAATGTATTGCATATTTTCCTGGAGGAGGAAATTGCAATCTAGTCCAGTATTCTTGCCTGAAAAATCCCATGGACAGAGGAGCATGATGGGCTACAGTCCGAAGGGTAACAAAGAGCTGGGCATGACTGAGCATCTGAGCACTCACACATTGCATGTTTATTATGGAAAGTGTAGAAAATAAATCTAGACAAAAAGAAGTAACTAACAATTACCTCAAAATCCTTAACAAGAGTTAATAATTTTTAACATTTTGGTATGTATCCTTATTATGAATGTATATTATGCATACACAGATGAAGGTGAAAGAGGAGAGTGAAAAGCTGGCTTAAAACTCAACATTCATATAATTAAGATCATGGCATCTAGTTCCATAACTTCATGGCAAATAGATGAGGAAACAATGGAAACAGTGACAGACTTTATTTTCTTGGGCTCCAAAATCACTGTGGAGGTTACTGTAGCCATGAAATTAAAAGACACTTGTTTCTTGGAAGAAAAGCTATGACAACCTAGACAGAATACTAAAAAGCAGAGACATTACTTTGCCAACAAAGGTTCATTTAGTCAAAGCTAAGATTTTTTCCAGTAGTCATGTATGACTATGAGAGTTGGACCAGAAAGAAGGCTGAGCACTGAATAACTTATGCTTTTGAACTGTGGTGCTGGAGAAGACTCTTTAGAGTCCCTTAGACTGCAAGCAGATCCAACCAGGCCATCCTAAAGGAAATCAGTCCTGAATATTCACTGGAAGGACTGTTGCTGAAGCTCCAATACTTTGGCCACTTGATGCAAAGAGTCAACTCATTGGACATGATGCTGGGAAAGACTGAGGGCAACAGAAGGGGGAGACACAGGATGAGATGGTTGGATGGCATCATCAACTTAATGGACATAAGTCTGATCAAATTCCAGGAAACAGTCAAGGACAGAGAAGCCTGGTGTGCTGCAGTCCTCGAGGTGGCAAAGCATCAGACATGACGGAGTGATGCAGCAACAACAAATGGCTGCTCCAATTTCCAGGCCCACTCAATGGCAGCGAATATTAATCTTCCTTTTAAATGTTTTGCCAATTGGGTTGAGAAAAACTGTTTAGTACCATTGTTTGTTTAATAGTAAGGCTGAGCAAGGTTCTGGATGCTATTGGCCTTTTCTTTTTTGATGAATGGCCTGTTAATACCTTTCAGTCACCTTTTTCTAGGCGTTCTTTGGCCTTTTTCTAGGAGTTCTTTGGCCTTTTTCTAGGCAGTCTTTGGCCTTTTTCTTATTCTTCTCTAAAATGCCTTTATATTTTAGGCTTAGGTACACAAAATTTCCCTAATTTTTCAAATCTTTGCCAAGGCCCGAACAACATGTTTTCAGAACTCTGCAGGGTTGCTTTTTTTTCCTCTATGAGGGAGGTTTTAAAATCCATCACATATTATTTTAAACTAAGAAAAAAAAAAAGAAAGAAAAAGCATGGTAATGGTAGTTAAGAAGATCATATTAATATCACATAAATGAAAATACAGTATAACATATCTTAAAATGTATAGCAAAAGATTAATAATGAAAACAATAGGAAAAAAGTATTGATCCCTGGGTCAGGAAGATCCCTTGGAGAATGGAATGGCAACCCACTCTAGTATTCTTGCCTGGGAAATCCCATGGACAGAGGAGTCCATGGGGTCACAAAGAATCAGACACGACTGAGCAACTAACATTTTCACTTTCACATCACACAAGCTCACTGAATACTTGGCTTTCCCTATTCATTTTTCCAAACCCTAGCCATGCAGTACACTTAATGAAAGTTCTGGTAGGTTGGTCGGCTTGTCTCCATGCCTTCCACTGCAAACACTTCATTAATATTTTCATTGTGAGTGTGTGTATAATACACATTTGTACATTTCCCCAAGACAACCCATTAGAAAGCAGAATGTGGAATGCAAGATTAGGGTTTTGGATTATTGGATTTTTTCTTACCCTCTCCAATGTAATTTCTTCAAACTCATATTCAATTTCTGTCCCATTGACCTGTAAATAGGGGAAAAAAATAAAGAAAACTATTAAATACATTTTGAGGAGGAGAGAGCTGCATTTTAAATAACATTAGGGGGTTAAATTGCATCCTGGCTATGAATAAACCACACTCATTGATGTTTGTGACCGAATGTTCTCTTCCAAATGAAATATAGTCTAAGGTGTTCTGAAATATGACTGAGACTCTACAAACAAAACAAAACAACAAAAAAACCCTCATTGTATCCTTTAAAATTTCTTGTTGTTTGGGGGAGAGAAAACAGCACAAAATATGTACTGTGAGTTTACAAAGAGAAAGCCATCTAGGGGCATTGTTACAATTTCAAGGGAAATTTTTTTCATAATATCTTTCAATTTTTCTATGGATAGACTCTAAAATATGACCTTAAAAATCAGTGGTAAGGGCAGCACAACCATATTACATTTTTGGCTGTAAAACAGCATTAAGAATGACCGTGTTAGATAAAAAATGCCTTCTCTTTATTGGTTCAAGCTCAGGTAATTTATCCCCATTGTCCTCCTGCTATATTTGTTGAGAAGCCCTGACCCATGTAACCATGGCTTCAGTAGCAATGAGAAAAGAACAAACCAGGACATGCTTGAAATTCCTAGTGAGAAACCATTTTAACCATCCAACCAACCCTTAAATTGATTTGAACTTAGAGAGAGAAACACATTTTAAATATAGTCAGGCAACGTAGAACATATGACTTAGATTTCAAGTGACATGAATACAGAACATATGAAGAGCTACTTTAAAATAATCTAACAAATATTAAATTCTCACTTTTATCTATCACAGATCCTTCTCAGCCAGGCAAAATTTCTGAGCAAGGAAATTCTTGAATTGGCTATTGTTGTTGTTGTTGTTAGAATATGTCTCAACATTATTAACATTTAGAAATCAGTGAGAAAAAACTAATTTTCAAGTAAAAATCCATGATTTTTATAAAATTCTAATTTTACTTTACTGTCCCTTCTTTATAAGAATTTAAACACAGTTCTTGCATATTAAGAGCTTTATGGAGGCAAGGACCAAGCAGCCGCATTAACTAATGGAGCCTGACAAAAAAGAAATAATGAAGGGAAAAAAAGTGAATGGATGAATGACTGAACTAAGTAAATTATTTACCTGATTTATAAACACAGGCATTTGTGGGTTCTCTTCCTTAAGGAATTTGAATATGGTATCATTAACTGAAGGTATAATCATAACTATAATCAGCAAATATAAAGAACAATAGACTTTACTTATATGTGTCCACCAGACACTTAGAGCATGTTTTTGATTTTCTAATTATATGAGCTAATTGGTGAATCACATTTTATTGTGTTACTACATTATCAAACAGCCCTAAACCAAATTTGATTTTCTGGGCTTCAGCAACTTAATGACTCAGGGAAGAGAACTTGAAGATGTTAGAACTAAGCTTTAGCAACTTTAGAGTTTTTAAATTTTATTTTTCACATGTAAAAATCAAAACTCAAACTCCCTCTGTGTTCCCATATTAATTCTTTTTTTGGTCTTTTTTGTTTTTCAAAACTGTTTTTAGTTGACAGAGGAAGTCAGAAAGGGAAGGCTGAGTTAATGTAATGTGTTTTAATTCTCACAGTATGGCTCCATGAAGCTTTTCTTTGCTTCAGTGCTCTCTAGAGTGGAGCCCTTCACACTATTAAAGTGCTGCAAACTGCAGTGGGGAAAAAAGAAAGAAAACTTCAAAGAGAAGAAAACAACAAGCCTATGATAATAAATATCAGAGGAGAAAATTCTGTTAGGAAGTGCTTAAAAGATAAGAATATTTTAGTGACATACATTGCATAGTTGGGGTCTACCAAAATCCCTCCTTAACATTTGTATGATCATACATGCTGAATTATAAATCCTAGAAGCATTATTTATACATATCCAAGTTTGTATTCAAAAGTTCCCCAGACAGCTACATGAACTATTGATGGCTTTACATTTACTCCATGGGTCTTTAGTTTTCAACCCAAGAAAACAATGCCATTTGCCTAATTCAATAGTATCCAGGATCTCTTTATAGGAAGGGAAGATGACATCCAGGTGGGGATGTAACCTTCCTTTTAAAAGAAAATAGTCCATGACTACAACTGGATCTAGTGAAATTATAAAGGAGTGAAAGGATTTTGGCATAGGTGAGACAATATTTCAAGCTTTACTTGAGGAGCATTTAAAAACACGGAATAACAGGAAAGATATTTAAGAGGTTCTAGAGTTTACTGCTTCATCACTAAGAAAGCATGATCGACACCGCCTAAGGGCCCCTAAGAAAAGAAATCCTACACTGATCCTTGGCAAAGACCTCAGGGGAAAGAATGAAATAGAAAGAACTAAGAATACTTCCATTTGATTCATTTCAATATTTGGCAAAACCAATACAATATTGTAAAGTTTAAAAATAAAATAAAATTTAAAAAAAATATCAAAATTTATACCAAAAAAAATTAAAATAAACATAAGTGTTATAAAAGTGGGCTGTGACATTTGTGAACATTTAGTAGCTTCCCAGATAGAGCTAGTGGTAAAGAATCCACCTTTCTTTTTTTTTTTTTTTTTAGAATCCACCTTTCAATGCAGGAGGTGCGAGAGACACAGGCTTGATCCCTGGGTCAGGAAGATCCCCTGGAAAAGGAAATGGCAACCCTCTCCAGTATTCGTGCCTAGAAAATCCCATGGACAGACTACAGTCTACAGGGTCACAGAGTTGGACATGACTGAGCAACTGAGCACAAGCAGCACAAATAACTTTTCAGAGGAGTATACCAGTTCAGTAGTCTTTAAATACTTTTTGTTCACATTTGCTTAGAGGAATAGTTACTTACTGAGTGGTAAAGAGCCAAAAGGTATGAATAGCAATTCCCTCCAAGCCATAATTTTGTGTATTCTTACTGTGAAAAACCAAGAAAAACTGTCATGAAGGGCCTCCCATCATCTTCTGGGGGATTTACAGACAATCTATTGTCTCAACTTGCCTTGATGGTCTCACTCTACTTCCAATTAGTTTAACAATATATGCCATTTAATTTAAAAACAAACAAACAAACAAACAAAAAAAACAGGCTTTGGGGCTTCCCTCGTGGCTCAGTGGTAAAGAATCAGCCTGCCAATGAAGGAGACTCTGGTTCGATTTCTGGTCCAGGAAGATCCCAACATGCTGAGGAGCAACTAAGCCCCTGCACCACAAGTACTGAGCCTATGCTCTCGAGTCCGGGAGCCACAACTACTAAGCTGCAACTACTGAAGCCAGCACACCGCAACTATAGAATAGTTCCAGCTCAGAGCTGGAGAAAAGCCCATGCAGCAACAAAGACCCAGACAGCCAAAAATAAATAAAATTATTATTTTTTTTAAAAAAGGGGGCTTCCCAAGTGGTGCAGTGGCAAAGAATGTCTGCCAACACAGGAGATTCAAGAGACGTGGGTTCAATCCTTGGGTCTGGAAGATCCCATGGAGGAGGGCATGGCAACCCACTCTAGTATTCTTGTCTGGAAAATTCCATGGACAGAGCCTGGCAGTCTACCTTCCATGAGGTTGCAAAGAGTTGGATGAGACTGAACATGCATTCAGTTTTGGCTTCCCCAGCAGCTCAGCAGTAAAGAATCCCCCTGTAATGCAGGAGATGCGGGCAGGAGACTGGTTTGATCCCTAGGTCAGGAAGAGTCCCTGGAGAAGGAAAATGGCAACCTCCTCCAGTATTCTTGCCTGGAAAATCCCAATCCATGGAGTCACAAAAGAGTCAGACATGAGTGGGCAACTAAACAACACTGAAAAATACTGCCAAATACAATTTTTTTTTTGACTAACAATATCTCCTGTGAAGTTTAAGCGCCCTGGTAATGTTTTATGCTAGTGGTGGTTTGCAGCCTGTACAGCTGCATGGAGATGGTTCCAGTTAACTCAGATCTGGCTCTGACCATCACCCAGCATCGTCTCTCCACCTGGAGAAGTGAGAGGATCGGCAGCTTTCTAGACGTGGAGGGTCAGTAAAGTAGATGGAACTTCCCAGTTTTGAAATATGTTTTTGTTCAGATACTTGATTTTTCTGAACCTAATGGTTATGGAGTGTCAGCTGCTAGGTTTCCACGGTGGCTGGAAAATCAAATTGATGCCACATATTGTCCTGTCCTATTCTGAGCATTTAGCCTTCCTGGCCTCAGATGGAAGTTAAGACAAGAGCATAACCTATTCAAATTCAAACTTGGTATTTAAAATTCTAATTTCATAAACTTTGAATACTTTATATATGTTTTTCTCTCCCTAACAGTCTTTAGCTAATTTCACTGCTTTTTCCTTTTTATTTCCCTTCAGTGCTATAGTAACCACTTGTCTGGGTGATAATATAATTTGATTTGAGATCTATTTTTATTTCCCGAAAAGAGGTTTTTCATGAATAAGACACGTGAACTAGTCCATGTTTTAATGTTCTTTAACTGGGATCCTAAATAATGATTCCTTTGAATTTTTTGTTCGTGTCTATATTGTAATTTCATTAAAACTAACAGCATTCTAAAATGTAAGAAGAATGAATTTTATACATCCCCATATCACATATTAAAACAAGTGCTGAAACATGAATATCCAAGTGTTGGCTTTTTAGGACAAAGCAATTCTACCCAATGAGCAAGTATTGAGCTTGCATGATGTGCCAAGTGATATGAGAGGCACTGAGAAAATAAAGATTTTAGTATATTATTCCTATTCTCAAGAAACATACAGTCCTTACGGAGGTGCCACATACAAACATTAAAACCTCACAGAAGTGTGATATCTAATATACAAAATACAGAAGTGAATTTGAGCCACAGCCCCTCTGTTGCCACATGCAAGAGCTATAC
The DNA here is from genome assembly GCF_019923935.1 of Bubalus bubalis. Classification (NCBI taxonomy): domain Eukaryota; kingdom Metazoa; phylum Chordata; class Mammalia; order Artiodactyla; family Bovidae; genus Bubalus; species Bubalus bubalis. The sequence goes on along the minus strand of NC_059161.1, from coordinate 91,982,924 downwards.
AGATCCATTTACTATTGGCTGTGTGTATATATTTGATTCCTAAGTAGTATAGAATATGACAGTAATGGACTAATTCTGTCCATTATTATAAGTGATTATAATACAGTAAATAAGACTTATCTCAATCTTTTGACTTTTAGCATATAAAGCTGAGTGATGAATTTCAACATTGGTTTAAAGGTATCTATGACAACTGGCTTAAAAAAAAAAAGAGTATCCATATACTTATGCCATTTGTGTATCTTTTAAAAAATTTATTTTTTAAGATTGAAATATAACTGCTTTACAATGTCGTGTTAGTTTCTGCTGTACAACAAAGTGAATCAGCTATATGTGTATGCAGGTTAAAACAATAAGTATATACCCATTAAAATGTCTAAAAATAAAAAGAGAAATTTTAGTTACAATAGCACATGATTATCTTTATGAAATTGTTGAGAAGAATAAATGAGAGAACACATCTTAGCTGCCTGGCACATAGTAGGTATTCAGTAGTGAGAGCTATTCTAATGAGTTTTGGATTAACAGTCTGCAGGGTCACAAAATTTATTTGATCAAATATTGAATATTTACTCATTTTTCTCTCATTCTCTCTCATTGTGGCACAGGGGATCTTTGATCTTCAATGTGGCATGAGCGGTCTTTAGTTGTAGCATGCAGACTCTTAGTTGTGGCATTTGGGATCTAGTTCTCTGATCAGGGATTGGAACCTGGACCCCTGCATTGGGAGTTTGGAGTCTTAGCCACTGGGCTCCCAAGGAAGTCTCTGTGTTTTCTTTTTAATATTCTCTTGCCCAGTTTGACCATCATGTTGCTCTGTTACTGGCATTCACTTTCCCAAGGCTGATCTCATTGCATCCTTTATATTCCCATCTTCTTAGGGATATAAGACTTTATTTTACTCTGTCTCTCTTTTTTTTTTTGTACCCCTGTAGCTTCTGGCACCATGCCTTCTTCATAGTATGTTTCTGGAAGAATCTTTAGAACCAAGTCACGGGAGAACTCTAAAAACTGCATTGTTACTGAATTCTTCTCCATTAGACAGCTCCTAATAACTGCAGTCTCTTCCTATGAAATATGGCTTCTTCCATCTTGGGACAGTTTTTATACACATGAATGAAGTGGTAAGTGGTAGTTGCTCAGTCATGTCTGACTCTTTGTGACCCCATGGACTGTACCCTGCCAGGCTCCTCTGTCCATGGGATTCTCCAGGCAAGAATATTAGAGTGGATAGCCATTCCCTGGGTCTTCCTGACCCAGGGATAGAACCTGCATTTCCTGCACTGGCAGGTGGATTCTTTGCCATCTGAGCCAGCAGGGAGGCATTGGTAAGTTCTAATTTATATACTGAATATATGAATTAAAGCATGATCTAACAGTTATTGCGAACCTACCACGTGCTAGGTATAAGCCCTGGAGAGAGAGGTATGAATGACGTATGACTCCTGCCCTCCAATAACTCAGTCTAGCAGAGGGAGACTGATGAATGATAATAGGCAACAAAGTGATACGACTGCTGTGCCAATGCCTGTGATTACAGCAGCTGCAGAGACAACATAAGGAAGGGACATGTGATTGTACCTAGAGGTTGTCAAAAAAGGTTCATAGAGGAGATGGTATGAACCAAACGTGTTCAGAGGCAGATGTCCATCAGAATGGGAAGGAAAGAGATGAGCCTATCAGGACATAGGGAACAGCAGGAACCACTTCTTCAGAATGCTCTGTGAGGGAAAACACTAGTCTGGAAGTCATTAAGACCTGTGTTGCAGTCTTGATTCTGTGGTGTAACATGCTGGTAACCCTGGCAAGGTCGTGGTGCTTCAATTTTCTCATGTGGATGGATGATCTCGGAGGTTGCTCCCTGCTCTGACCTTCTCACAGCAGGGCTTTCCTCTCCATCTACTGTTGAAATCATATTTACTTTGCCTGTCACTTTGGTCAAGGTGCACCCAACCTTGACTTAAGGGCTTACTGAGGACTCTTCTATTAATTCTCCATTCCAAAAATCCCAGTCGGCAACCCATAATCCTACCAGCTAATATCTCCCTAATCTCCAGGGACTTCAGGCATGTCCCTTCTCCTTGATCTTGTCAGCATCAGGAAGGAGACTAGCTGGCAGGATCACCTGCTCTCCTTTGCTCCACTCAAGGACTTCACCTTCAGCACCTTCCCCATTTCTTCTTAAAGATCTCAAGTCTACCGGTAGAAATAAAAGGTAGCTCTTTATCTTTGAAAAAGGAAAAAAAAGGGGAGTTTTGCTCTACCCTCAATCCAAAAGAAAGAACTGAAGGCTGATATTCATTATCTGCATCCTTTCTTCCAACACATTGAACTTTACATATCTCTGCTGAATGGATGAAAAACAAGTACTAAAAGTGATAGTTAATAAACCAGCATGGAAGCTCTAATCAGGATGAGAGCATCATTAAACAAAGCCTGGAGGTTTGTCACACACAACTAAACTGTCCACCACTTTCTTTAATAATGTCCCTCCTTCTAGACTGTTTCCACTAAATTGTATCTGCTCTTCATATTAAGAGGAATTATGACAGAGAAATTAAAAGCTCAGAAGATGGAATCTAAAAGTCCCAAATTCCAATTGCAATTCTGTCCCTTATACAAGCTATTGAAATTCATCTTTGCTAAGCATTATACCCGTTAGTGTAAGTGTTAATATTGTTTCTTTGAATAGCAGTAAGCAAAAAATTTTCTGGTTAAACTTTAGTGAGCATCTATTTTGATCTAAGGCATGTATCTGGTTATTTCAGGAATACTATTCAATTATAATGAGATTGGTTTACAAATATACAACATTATAAGAAGCTAAAATTAGAATACATAACATGTCTTAATGACCAGGATAACCACGATGGTGTGCTCACTCACCTAGAGCCAGACATCCTGGACTGCGAAGTCCAGTGGGCCTTAGGAAGCATTACTATGAACAAAGCTAATGGAGGTGATAAAATTTCAGATGAGCTATCTCAAATTCTAAAAGATGATGCTTTGAAAGTGCTTCACTCAATATGCCAGCAAATTTGGAAAACTCAGCAGTGGCCACAGGACTGGAAAAGGTCAATTTTCATTCCAATCCCAAGAAAGGTAATGCCAAAGAATGTTCAAACTAATGTACAATTGTACTCCCATGTAATTTTACTGCATGAGTAGCTTTAATTTTTCTTTACCTTTAAAGAACATTTCAGACTATCCACCAGCTATCCCCAACCTATTTGTCTAGCTACAGATCTTAGATCTTATCTTCAAAATCATTTTCTAGTTAAGTAACTGAACTTAAATAAAATACCTCCTCTCTTTGGTATCTTTATTAATGTCATACACTCTACCATAAATGGACTTCCCAGGTGGTGCAGTGGTAGAGAGTCTGCCTTCCACTGCAGCAGACGTGGGTTCTATCCCTGGGTGGGGAAGATTCCCTGGAGTAGGAAATGGCAACCCAGTCCAGTATTCATGTATGCCATGCTGCACCTCCACATAAGTATATTTACTTTATGCTTATTAAAATATTAATTTAGAAAAATAGTTTTGAATGCCTAGAATTTCCCAGGTACTAAGTTAGGTCCTAGAGATACAATAAGTAAACAAAACACAATCCCTGTCCCCATAGAGCTGGATTCTATTTGGGGATATGGGATGCTTCCATTTATGTCAGTCAAAGGCTGTCTCTTCTATAAAGTCAAAAAATTTTTCTTATCAATCTTCTGAAAATCACTACTCTATTCTCTAAATCATCTTCCCCATGCTAGTAGCAATAATGATACTACTATTACTACTAGTATTAGTACTACTACTGCTTCTTTTCTTAAGTATCTAACACATGCTAGGCACTATGATAAATTGATCTAATAATTAAATAAAACAAATCCTGGGGGCTAGACATTTTAATGTTAATTTTACTATTGAGAAAATCAGGTTTCTAAGCTAAGCAACTTCTCCAAGGTTATACAGTCATAAAGGGAAAGTGAAAGTGTTAGTCGCTCAGTCATGTCCGACTCTTTGCGACCCCATGGACTGTAGCCTGCCAGGCTCCTCTGTCCAAGGAATTCTCCAGGCAAGAATACTGGAGTGGATTACCATTCCCTTCTCCAGGGCATCTTCCTGACCCAGGGGTCGAACCTGGGTCTTCCGCATGGCAGACAGATTCTTTACAGTCTGAGCCAACAGGGAAGCCTGAACATAGTCATAGGAACATAAATTGGGACCATCTTGTTCATCTTTCTCATCACTTAGTAATGGGAAGCATATGTTCAATCCAAACTTGTGGAAGAAGATTAAAGAAGGAGTGGCTCTAAGGAGAGAGGAAAGAATGGGATGTATCTAGAGCTTGAATTGAAGGGAATTTTAATGTTAAACCACTGATCTTTCTCCCTGGTCATCCAGACCTGTCTTTCTCTCACTGTACCTGTGGTCTTCCTTATAGTCCAGCTCCTCACACTGTGCCTTATCTTTCCCGATATACTGTCCTCCGGTTCAGATGAGACACTGTATTTTAGAATTTTTTTCTCTTGTGGCACCTATCATACTGACTTGCCCACAGTAGTCATTTCATAAATAGTTATTAAAGAAATAAATCAATTGCACCTTATGTTAAATGCCTTTTTTTTTTTTGCCATGAATCTTTTAAAATCTCTTTGTATTCAAGAGTCCTACTTACCATTGTCAGTTTGCAAAGGAATGAACTTGCTTTCTCTCTAATCATTTTACTTCAAAGCTTGCTAACAATAAGCTGTCTCCCTTTTTCATCTGAATATAAGTCACAGTTTCAGCATGCTTCAACATCAATCCATGGACCAACAAATATTTGTTGAGTGACTCTCCCTGCCTTCTTTGCTAGTTTATGTGATTTCTTTTAATCTGATTTCAAAAGTACATCAGTATCTTCACAACCTTGGAAAAGAACTATAGCACTTCATCACTCTGCTAATTTATCTGCTCTTTCATCAAGATCACATGAAGAAGTTTTTTAAGTTCTGTGATTCTGGAAAAATGCTTTGGTTCACTCATTATTTGATATCTGGCAAAACTAATACAATTATGTAAAGTTTAAAAATAAAATAAAATTAAAAAAAAATAAAGTGTTGATCAAAAGGTAAAAAAACCAAAAAACCAAAAAACAAACAAACAAAAAGGTCAGATCGATTTCTCTGGATCAGATGCTAAGGGAGAGCATTCTGTTGTTTTATGTTATTTCACCTTTCCTGAAGCACTTTGGGGCTTCCCAGATGGCTCATCAGTAAAGAATTTGCGTGTTAATGCAGGAGACGCAAGTTCAATCCCTGGGTCGGTAGGAATCTCCTGAAGTAGGAAATGGCAACCCACTGCTATACTCTTGCCTGGGAAATCCCACGGACAGAGGAGCCTGGTTGGCTACAGTCTATGGGGTCTCAGAGTCAGATATGACTTAGTGACTGAGCACAGGCATGAAGCACCTTAGGATTATGACAGGGGACTGAGTATGAATGCTGTTCCTGCCCCACCACCTAGCCAGTTGATAAAATATGGAACCTGGAAGGTTTCACGTTCTCTATATGTAACCTTCTTCAGAGTATTCTAACAACAGTATTAACAATTAACATACTATATTCACGTACATTATTATTTGCTCCTCATATCAATTCTAGGTGGGTCAGTATCAATATCTGAATCTTATAGATGAGTAAATAGCCCACAAATGATAGATAAATTGCTTGAAATAGCTCAGTTTGGGGTTTAGGACTCTGAATCTAGTCCTGAATCTAGTCCTAATCATGTCCGACTCTTTGCAACCCCATGGATTGTATTCCATGGACCTGTATTCCAATGGACCCCTGATTCCATTACATTATGCTACACACATAGGTTTCACTATAAAAGTGAGAGATAACCTGGCTGAATTATATGAAATTGTCAATGTTTAATTGGTTTTAACTTAAACAATTCTGCAATTCTGCACATTTCAACCTGAGAGTTGACAATTACTTACTATGGTGAGAAGACACTAGAATTCTAGTCAAGCTGTCTGGGTTAACAGCACGACTCTCTCACACTCTAGTTATAAAATGTTGAACGAATTACTTAACCTCTCTGAGCCTTGGCATTCTTATTTACAAAATAGACGGTAACTAAATTATTGGGTTGTATAAACACTGAATGATACAACTTTGTAAAAGTTTAGTGTTTAGCACCTAGTGAACCCTCAAAAATACTAGCTACAATTATTCTGAGGTTTTCCCTAGGTCTCTGTAGGCATATTTAAATCCTGCCTATTCACTCTTCTAAAGAGAAACTAGTATAGGCACACACATGTGTTGGAGGCAGAGGGAAAATGGTAGGTACATGTTAAGTTGTGCTCAATATTCACACAGAGGACTTAAGATACCCTCTTTCCTCTGTGAGACTCAATTAACTTAGATCAAATAGAAACCTATCTAGACAAAAATGTATAATATATTTTTCAACAAAAAATTTAAAAGTTCAAGTTCCTACATTGGTATCAATTCTTCCCAGACTGGATCCTAGAGTTTATTTTATTTTTAATTTTATTTTATTTTTAAACTTTACATAACTGTATTAGGATCCTAGAGTTTAGAAGATGGGCTTCCCTTGTGGCTCAGCTGGTAAAGAATCCACCTGCAATGAGGGAGACCTGGGTTTGATCACCGGGTTGGGAAGATCCCCTGGAGAAGGGAAAGGCTACCCACTCTAGTACTCTGGCCTGGAGAATCCCATGGACTGGATAGTCCATGGGGTCCCAAAGAGAACGACTTTCACACGTATACTGAAGTTGCTGCTGACAACAGCTAGCCACAACAGGGACGTTGGGCTGCACATTGGATATACCAAATCTCTTTATCTCTGGACCCTTGACTGTCCAGTTCCCAGGGCTTTAAAAAATTCCAGCACTGTGGTAACTGGAAGCTGATAGCATAAGCTCTAAACAGTGTATAGTGATTAACCAAAGGTTATTGCTGCTGGGTTGTTTTTTTTTTTTTCTCTTGGAATAAAAATACTCAAAAGGGTATGAACATAAATCCCCAATTACATTAAAATAAATAAATTCCATAAATACCTTAAGCATAGTAAACAAATATTAATTAATCAGACAGTAAATCCTGGATGGGAAGCACCAAGGATTGAAGGCAGTTGGTAGGAAGGGAGAAGTTATGAAGGGAAATTTAAATCATATTTTTACCACACTATCATTTTTCTTAATGACATTAGGGTGACTTTTTTTTGCCACATGTTCTCTGTGTAATTACTAATTATCTTCAAAAAAACCTGCATTCTTCTCCTTTTCCAGATTGAATGATGCTAAAGTTGAAACTCCAGTACTTTGGCCACCTCATGCGAGGAGTTGACTCACTGGAAAAGACTCTGATTCTGGGAGGGATTGGGGGCAGGAGGAGAAGGCGACGACAGAGGATGAGATGGCTGGATGGCATCACTGACTCGGTGGACTTGAGTCTGAGTGAACTCCGGGAGATGGTGATGGACAGGGAGGCCTGGTGTGCTGCGATTCATGGGGTCACAAAGAGTCGGACACGACTGAGCGACTGAACTGAATTGAACTGAATGCTACCATAAACCCTGCCCTTCCTTCCCTAGCCCTTCTTACACAAAGGCTAGGTTAGGTTTTTATCATTTCTCTGTGTCGACAGAGTATATGTGTAGATCCTTTGCCCAGACTGTAGATTGTGTTTGTCAGAGCTTCCCTTCCAAGGAACAAGTGTCTTTTACTTTCATGGCTGCAGTCACTGGCCACAGTGATTTTGGAGCCCAAGAAAAGAAAATCAGTCACTGCTTTCACTTTTTCCCCTTATATTTGTCATGAAGTCATGGGACTAGGGCTTCCCTGATAGTTCAGTTAGTAAAGAATCCACCTGCAATGCAGGAGACCTCGGTTCAATTCCTGAGTTGGGAAGATCCACTGGAGAAGGGAAAGGGTGCTCACTCCAGTATTCTTGGGCTTCCCTTGTGGCTCAGCTGTTACAGAATCTGCCTGCAATGCAGGAGGCCTGGGTTTGATCCCTGGGTTGGGAAGATCCCCTGGAGAAGAATACCTACTCCAGTATTCTGGCCTAGAGAATTCCATAGACTGTATAGTCCCTGGGGTCACAAAGAGTCTAGATGCCATAATCTTAGTTTTTTTGAGGTTGAGTTTTAAGCCAGCTTTTCCTATTCTCTTCTTTCACCCTCACCAAGATGAGGTCTAGCTCCTCTTCACTTTCTGTGGTTAGAGTGGTATCATCTGCATATCTGAGTGGTTATTTCTCCCAGCCATCTTGATTTCAGTTTGTGATTCATCCAGCCCGGCATTTCTCATGATATATTCTGCATAGAAGTTAAATAAGCAGAGTGGCAACACAGAGTCTTGTTGTATTCCTTTCCCAATTCTGAACCAGTCAGTTTCCATGTTCAGTTCTAACTGTTGCTTCTTGGCCCACATAAAGGTTTCTCAGGAGACAGGTAAGATGGCCTTGTATCTTTTTAAGAATTTTCAACGGTTACTTTGCTGATAAAGATCTGTATAGTCAAAGCTATGTTTTTCCAGTAGTCAAGTACGAGTGTGAGAGTTGGACCATAAAGAAAGCTGAGTGCTGAAGTTGATGTTTTTGAACTGTGGGGCTGGAGAAAACTCTTGAGAGTCCCTTGAATTGCAAGGAGATCAAATCAGTCAATCCTAAAGGAAATTAACCCTGAATATTCATTGAAAGGATTGATGCTGAAACTGAAGCTCCAATACTTTGCTCACTTGATGTTAAGAATGGAGTCATTGGAAAAGACCCTGCTGCTGGGAAAGATTAAAGGCAGGAGGACAAGGAGGTGACAGAGGATGAGATGGTTGGATGGCATCACTGACTCAATGGACATGAGTTTGAGCAAACTTCAGGAGATAGTGAAGGACAAGAGAGCCTGGCGTGCTGCAGTCCATGGGGTCACAAAGATTCGGACATGACTTAACAACTGAACAACAAGCAGAATGTATTTTCTACAAGCTTCTGGCTTTAGATTCAATCAGACACAGATTCTAACCTGAAATTGGCCACCTATTAGCTTTGTGACTTTAGAAAGATACATAGTCTCAGTTCCTCCTCAGTAAAATCAGACAGTATTTATATTTACTTCAATAGAGGTGTCCGGAATTTTAAATTAAGTAAGAAGTATAGCACAGTGCTCAAGCGTACATACTATAGATACTCCAGTTGATCAAATATAGAGATTATAAAGTTACTTAGAGCCAGATTTCCTCCCAAGTTTGACTCTGCCAATTTCTAGCTGCGAGATATCTGTGTCAGTTCCCTCATCTGTAAATCAGGGTTCTTAATATCATTGGGTTGTGAAGAGCTGAATGAATTAGTGAATTCATTAGTATAAATGAAAAGAATAAGTAAAATACTTGAGACATACTAAATGTTATTGCTATTATACTATCCATCATTATTACAGAAAGGTGGAGAAAGGTGCTCAGCAAATCCTCTCCCCAGGACAACTTAAAAACAGAATTTCCAAAAATAGCCATTTCTGGACTCTGGGAACTGACTAAAGGCATATATATTTAAAAAAAACAAAACAAAACAAAAACAAAACCTTTGATTCAGGAACCTGAGTTAGCAACAGTGGAAATCTGATGTTCTAGACTAGGACTACTCTTACACGTTTCCTCCCCCAAATTCTGTGGGTGCAATAGTTCTACAAGGGCAGGAAAATCTATGAAAACTAGAAGTTTGCTGTCACAGGAAACCAACTTCTTTGGAGCAGCATATGGGAAAATCTCATAATCAGGCATGTTGTTAAAGAACAACAGTGATTTTGGTGGTAAATACTAGAAAAAGTAAACACCAAACTTAAGCTAGTGATATTGGTTGGTGAAAGCTTCAGACTGTCTGGGCTTCCCAGGTGGCATTAGTGGTAAAGACCCTGCGTGCCAATGCAGGAGACAGAAGAGACATGGGTTCGATGCCTGGGTTGGGGAGAGTTCCTGGAGGAGGGCATGGCAACCCACTCCAGTATTCTTCCATGGAGAATTCCATGGACAGAGGAGCCTGGCAAGCTGCAGTTCATAGAGTCACAAAGAGTGGGATATGATTGAAGCAACTTAGCACACATGCAAAGACTCTAGACTAGCTAGAAATATAACAGGAAAATCTGTTGAATAAATCATAGCAAGCCTTCATAGCTCCAAAATGATCCCTGCCAGACAGAAGATTGAGTGCATGTGCAAGGCCATCCATAGACGCAGTAGAAACTGGAGAAGGTCCTAGTTGTCTACACATCTCAGGAAGAATGTGAGGGCTTGAAGATATGCAGGGCAATCATAATAGGATCTATTATAAAATAAAATCTCAGAAAGATTTGTAAACTGTTTGAATTTAAAACACATTTCTACCCACAGGATAATCTAATTTACCAAGTATGAACCAGAATCAGGTATGACAACTATTTTACCCAAGCCTAATCTGCTAGGGTTTTGCCTAACCTACCTGAGGAAGGGAAACACCAACTTCAGCACCCACTAGTCACTCAGTAGCCTAGGGGGAAAAACTGAAAAGCGCTGGTGACATTCACAACCCAGAGGCACCAGCTTACTAAAAGACTGAAATTAAGTCATAAGAATATAAAACACTATGCCTTCCCTTTGCTACCTTACCACCGCATTATTAAAGGCTTATTTACGGCAGTTCCTTTTACCCAGCACATCATGTTTTTCAATAAAAAAATTACAAAGCATAATAAAAGTTAAAACACATAGTTTGAAGAGACTGAACAACTATTAACCAGAGGCAGATATGACAGGAATGTCAGAATTATCAAAACAGGAATTTTTTTTTTAATAATTGACATTTTTAATGGTTTAATGGACAAAGTAGATATCATGCAAGAGCAGATGAATAATGTAAAAGTAAGAGGTGAAAATTCTTGGAAATGTCCAAAAAAAGAAATGCTAGAGATAAAAAACACCTCTGTAGCTGAAATGAAGAATGTTTTTTTTGGTGGATTCATTAGTAGACAGGGCATGGCTGAGGAAAGTATCTCTAAGTTTGAAAATTATGATAATATGAACTTGAAAATGGAAAACAACAAAAGCCTAAAAAAGAAAAAATCAACCAAACAGAATATGCAAAAACAATGGGACACCTAAAAAAGATGTAACATACATGCAATGTCAGAAGAGGAAGAAACAGGGAAAGGAACAAAAACAATATTAAAAGCAATAATGACTGGGAAGTTTTTCCAAATTAATGTCAGACATCACACCTCAGACAGAGGAAGTTCTGAGAATAACACAAAAACCTAGGCATGTCATATACAAACTTTAGAAAGTCAAAGATAAAGAAACAAATTTTGAAAGAAGCTAGAGGAAAAAAACCACCTTACCTGCAGAAGAGCAAAATTAATTATATTTGATTTCTCCTCACATACAATGCAAACAAGAAGAGAATGGAGTGAAATATTTTAAACATTGAAAGAGGAAACACACACACACACACACACACACACACACCCGAATTCCATACTCTGTAGAGAATTATCCTTCAAAAGTGAAAGAGAAATAAAGAGTTTCTTAGACAAAAACGAAAAATTGAAGAAATGCATCACCAGATCTGCTTTGCAAGAAATGTTAAAAGAAGTTCTTCAGCATGAAGGTAAATGATATAGGTCAGAAAAATGATCTACATAAAGAAAGAGCATCAGAGCCTAAATAAGTAAAACAAATAACTAAACTCACTTTATTTTTATTATTCTTAATTGACCTAACAGAGAACTATTCAAAATAGTAACATCAACAGTATATTCAACTCTGCATTTTTACGTGTGTGTAAATACGTGTAACAACAACACAGGGAACAAATCCATGTCTCTTCTGTCTCTTGCATTGGCAGGCACTGCTTACCACTGTGCCACCTGGAAGACTATATTAAATATATATAGTGAAAGAAAGTGAATATGAATAAAGTGAAAGAAAGTGAAAGTGTTAGTTGCTTAGTTGTGTCCAACTCTTTGTGACCCATGGACTGAAGCCTGCCAGGCTCCTCAATCCATGGGATCCTCCAGGCAAGGACACTGGAGTGGGTTGCCATTCCCTTCTCCAGGGGATCTTCCTGACCCAGGGGTTGAACCCAGGTCTCCTGCATTGCAGGCAGATTCTTTACCATTTAAACCATGAGGGAAGCCCATATGTAAAGCAATGATAAACTATACCATGCTAACACTAATCATAGGAAACTGACAGTAGTTATATTAAGTTAGAGAGGATTTCGGAACAAGGAAAATTATCAGGGATAATGAAGTGCATTAAACAATTATAAAGAAATCAGTACACTAGGCAGTTCTTAACAATCTTTAGTGCATGTGCCCCTAGCAACAGTGAGGGGAAAATGGATAAGAATTCACAGAGAAAGAAATGAATCCACTATTTCAGTTGGAGACTTTCACACCCCTCTATCAGAAATGCACCATTCAGCAGACACAAAATCAGCAAGGACATAGTTGAACTCAACGGCACTATTAATCAACTGGATACAATTAACATGTGTAGACTACTTCACACAGCAACAGCAGATTATACATGCTTCTCAAGCTCACATGGAACATTTACCAATATAAACTACTTTATGGGCCATAAATCACACCTTAACATTTTTTTTTAAAAAGTAGAAATCATACAATGTCTGCTCTTAGACCACAATGGAATTAAATTAGAAGTCAAAACCAGAAGTACAAATGGAAAAATCCTAAAATACTTGGGCATTAAACAACACACTTCTAAATAATACAGGGGGGAAACAAAAGTCTCAAGAGAAATTTTAAAATATTTGAAACAAATTGAAAATAAAAATACAACTTAACAAGATTAATTGGAAGCACGTAAACCAAGAACTTCTTGATGTACAAGCTGGATTTAGAAAAGGCAGAGGAAACAGAGGTCAAATTGCCAAAATCTGTTAGATCATAGAGAAAGCAAGGGAATTCCAGAAAAACATCTACTTCTGCTTCATTGACTATGCTAAAGCCTTTGTGTGGATCAGAACAAAATGGAATATTCTCAAAGAGATGGGAACACCAGACCACCATGCCTGTCTCATGAGAAACCTGTATGAGAGTCAAGAACAAAGAGTTAAAACTGAACATGGAACACTGGACTGGTTCAAAATTGGGAAAGGAGTATGTCAAGGCTGTGTGTAGCCACCCTGCTCATTAACTTCTATGCAGAGGACACTATGCAAAATGCCAGGTTGGAAAAAAAAAAAAATGCCAGGTTGGATGAATCACAAGCTGGAATCAAAATTGCCAGGCGAAATATCAGCAGCCTCAGATATTCAGATGATACCACTCTAACGACAGAAAGCAAAGAGGAACTAAAGAGCCTCTTGATGAAGGTGAAGGAAGACAGTGAAAAAGCTGGCTTAAAACTCAACATTGAAAAAGCAAAGATCATGGCATCTGGTACCACCACTTCATGGCAAATAGAAGGGGTAAAAGTGGAAGCCATGACAGATGTTCTTTTCGTGGGCTCCAAAGTCACTGCAGACAGTGACTACAGCCATGAAATTAGAGGATCCTTACTTATTGAAAGGAAAGCTATTACAAACCTAGAGAATGTAGTAAAAAGCAGAGATATCACTTTGCTGACAAAGGTCCATATGGTGAAAGCTATGGTTTTTCCAATAGTCACATATGGATGTGAGAGTTGGACCATAAAGACGGTGGAGCGCCCAAGAACTGATGCTTTCAAATTGTGGTGTTGGAGAAGACTCTTGAAAGTCCCTTGGACAGCAAGGAGATCAAACCAGTCAGTCCTAAAGGAAATCAACCCTGAATATTCATTGGAAGGACTGATGCTCCAATACTTTGTCTACCTGATAAGAGGTGAGTGACTAGAAAAGACCTTAGAAAACTGGATAAAGAACAGTGAATCAAATGCAAAGCAAGCAAAGACAAGAAAGAAAAAAAAAAGCAGAAAATGAAATTGAATAAAGGAAATCAATAGAGAAAATCAACAGAAGTAAAAGAGTTCCCTGAAAAGATCAATAAAATCAACAAACACCAAGCCAGCCTAAATAAGAAAAAAATGAGAGACGATACAAATTACTATCAGAAAGGAAAGAGGGGACGTCAGTACAGATCCCATGGACATTAAAGGATAATAGAGGAATATTATAAAAAACTCTATGCCCCCAACTTTGTTAACCTAAACGAACCATTTCCTTGAAAGGCAATCTGCCAAAATTCATAAAAAAAAAGAAAAAGAAAACCTGAATACACATATTTTCTAAACAGGAAACCAGAAAAAGACAGTATTAGGCAAGAAAACTATAAACCAATACCTCTCATGAACATGGATGTAAAAATCCTCCACTATTATTTGAATCTGTATCATTGTGATCTTCATAGTACTTATTATATTACATTGCAATTGTCTGTCTATTTCCCTAGTCCATTAGACTTCCAGCCCCACCAAGGGCAGGAGTCATTTCTTATTCATCTTTCTGTACACAGTACCTAGCAGAGCATCTGGTACACAGTGGGTATTCAAATAAATATATGTTAAACTGAATTTTGTCAGATCCAAACCTTTCAGATTGGGAGTTTTGTAGAGGTTTTAAAAATCTGCCTTAGGGGCTCGCAGAATTGTACATCTGTTAGATAGGAAATATATACTGTCTAAGATCACCATTTCTACCTATATACTCAGTTGGAGTTACAGGCTCCAAATAAAATTAAAATGATAGAGAATGAATTTGTAAACAGTTGATTTATGTAATCAATTTGCCAACATCATCAGCTTCATTAAAATAGCAGTGCTATGCTGAATTGCATTAAGGCTGGAAAATTACTTTAGAAACAGAAATAAATAAGCTTAAGTAAGTGACTGGGAGCTAAAATTACCTGCTAGTAACAGAGCTGTAAGTATGAATAGTAATTATTGAGAAATACTTTTCTGAAAAGAATTAAGTACCACTGTTGTTTATTTCAACTTGCTTTTATCCTTGTAAATAGAAATATGGTGAGTGCTATGGGCATTTATTTCACTTGAAATTGAGGTTTAAAGACCTGCAAAAGCATTTACTTCATTTGAAACTGAGGTTTAAAGACCTGTAAATATCCTTGGAGATTTATACATATATGTGTATATATGCATATACCCATATAAAATTACAATATATTACACACACACATATCTTAAGATGTCTATATTTTCAACTGAAACAATGTGATAAAATGATAACATTCTTTTTTAGTTAAAAATTTGGTAAGAACTGAACTGGTATATTCCTACTATATTAATTATCTTTTTAATACTTTTCCAGCTATCTAGGCTTACAAAAGAAGACAGATAAAATGCAGTTCCCATTTTCAGAGCACGCATTCCGTTTTAAAGGCCTCTTGAGGGTGGTTTGTCAATTTTCTTTGAAATCAAGGGGCTTAGAAAGATTCAGAGTCGGTATACTTGTATGCATTTTATCCCTTGTCATCACAAGGAATAAAAGATTCCTCTCTCTTATTTGAGCTATGAATCAAACCTGACCAAGGACTATTTCACTGAATCGCTGTTTTGGAATTCAGGCACCTTAAAACCAAAAGAGAAAATACATTTTAAACCAATAATCTATTTTTACTACATCTAACTTTAAAGGAATTTCCCCCTTGTTTTTGCTAAGTATTCTTGGTATGCCAGACTTCACTGGTGACTCCGTGGTTAAGAATCTGCCTGCCAATGCAGGAGGCGTGGGTTTGACCTCTGGTTTGGGAAGATCCCCTGGAAAAGGAAATGGCGACCCATTGCAGTATTCTTGCCTGGAGAATTCCATTGACAGAGGAGCCTGGCGGGCTATAGTCCATGGTGTTGCAGAAGAGTCAGATACAACTTGGTGACTAAATACCAACAACTTGGTGTGTCATTAGCAGAATCTGCCCATGCGCACATTGTTCTAGGAAAAAGAATGGTGACTGCTTTACACTGCTCATCCGTTACAGTCAATGATGGATGCCTTTAATGTAGGTTCACAGTAAAGGCCTTCAGACTACTTCAAACTATTAGCTGATATCCTCTTAGTTTCATATATATATATAAAACCACTTTAAACATAAGATAAAAAAATAAAGTACTCAACATGAAGTCAATTACCTTGGCAACATGGCATGTATTCTTTAGAAGAGATCTCTAGGCAGACTGTAAAGTGTAACCACGGCCTAAAATCAGAGCAGAAGGTCCACAGCATTCAGCCTTCCCCAAATTAACTAGGATACAATTACTTTGTTGGTTTCCGGTCATTTTAAACGTGGAGTCCTATAAACTCGCCAGTATCCAAATACGCAAACAGTTTATTCTTATGAGAATAGACTGTCCGGCCAACAATTGATTTAGTTAACTAGAGCCGGAAAATGTTTTTGGGTTCTTGAGAAAGCCACTTGGACTTAAAAACAAAGCAGTTATATACTTTAAAATTTTTAAATCCTCACTTTCAGACACATTTTAAGTAATAAATCATCTTTCATAATAATGTCTCAAGGTGTTCTCACATACATTATCTTATTATGAAATAAGAAATGATTTTAGCCCTTTATATAGGAAGCAACTGAAGCTTAGAGAGGTCAAGTACCTTGACCAAGTTCAGGGAACAGGTTAGGAAGTTGGGGTGGCCATTTATAGTTTTTGATTCCTGGTTCAGGATTCCCACTGAAAATATGGGAACTTCAACAAATTTTCATCAGTTTTGCAAGAAAATGTTTTCCCACTGAGCTAATATTGGAGTAAAAACTTAAAACAAGATGCACTCCTTAAAACAAAACAAAACAAAAAACCCACCACCAAATTGGGTTCAAAATTGTAATCCCAAAGCCACATCTCTCCTTCAATACTCCCTTCTGCTCATCCTACTTGTCCATCAAGGAAGTACTGACAAAAGACATGTTTATTCTTTTGCTAAAAATCACCCTTAAAGGAGCAGCCCCCTAAGCCAAAAAGCAGAATTATCAGGGGGGAAAAAAGATACACTGAAACAAGGCCTTGAGTGTGCTTGCAGTAATCATTCATAAAATGATTAAAAATTAAGAGTTTAATTTTTTCGAGTGCTCTCTTAAAAATTTTGTTTTGAGTGTCACTGATGTTTCACCACATTCAAAGTGGAACCAAGAATAGTAAGATGTGCAATGAAGCCCATTGATAAAATCTGCGTATTCATTCACTCCTATATGTCTCAGGTTCCTACCGTGTTCTGGAGATGTTGAACAACGTAGGTTCCGAGTCAGTGCTAATATTAGGACCAATGAATGATCAATGTTAAAGTATTATGACTTAAATTTTCAAAAATCTTGAAAGACTAGTGTGAAATACAAGCAGCACCATAAGGTAAGTATCGTGATAAAGGTGGACAGATGGCACTGTGGGAGTCTGCAGATGATACGCATAGCCTCGGCTGGAGCAAAGGAAGTATCCAAGAAAATTTTGTTTCCGAGATTGCAATGCTTACACAGTCTTGAAGGATGAACAGAAAATAAAATGGAGATGAATATTCTCTAGATTTCTAGAGAAACAGCTCAAAGTACATGAACACCATGTCCGTAAGTCATGTCATCATGTAGTCAGCAGTCATGTATGGATGTGAGAGTTGGACCATAAGGAAGGCTGAGTGCCAAAGAATTGATGCTTTAAACTTCTAGTGCTGAAGAACACCCTTGAGAGTTCCCTGGACTGCAAGGAGATCAAACCAGTCAATCCTAAAGGAAATCAACCCCGGATATTTATTGGAAGGACCAATGCTGAAGCTGAAGCTCCAATACTTTGGCCACCTGATGTGAAGAGCTGACTCACTGGAAAAGACCCTGAGGTGGGGAAAGACTGAAGGCAAAAAAGAGAAGGGGGCGGGCAGAGGATGAGATGGTTAGATAGCATCCTCCACTCAATGCACATGAATTTGAGCAAACTCCAGGAAATAGTGGAGGACAGAGGAGCCTGGTGTGCTACAGACAAATGGGGTCACAAAGAGTCAGATATGACTTAGTGACTGAACAACAACAACAACATAAACACCAAGAGGAAACAAAGAGAAAGTATCTGATAAACTTTTTGGACTACAAAGAGTTTACCACGACTAGAAAATGGAGCAAAGTGTAGGTCTGTCTTTTCCGAAATGGATCTAATTTGATATACTGCATTGTTACCTAGTTAGATTTGGAACCAGAAGCCAACTCAAACCATGCATGTAAGGTACATACATAATTTTGCTAAAGTAATTTATGGTTGTAATTTCCAGATACTTTAATGTTTTTAGAACATGAACGTGCCTCTTTCAGAAAAGAAAGTAGGCTAGTACAGTCTATGAAATTAAAACTGTCTGGGCTCTTTGGAAGCCCACCAGGGACTCCTTGCTGGGAGATCTGTGATTATCTAGGAGCTTCCCAGGTGGTAAAGAACCCGCCTGTCAATGAAAGAGACGTAAGAGACATGGGTTCGATCCTGGGGTCGGGAAGATCCTCTGGAGGACGGTATGGCAACCCACTCCAGTATTTTTGCCTGGAGAGTTCCAAGGACAGAGGAGCCTGGCAAGCTGCAGTGCATAGGGTCATACAGAGTTGGACATGACTGAAGCGACTAAGCACACACACATAATATTCTAGAGCCAGCTAGGTGGCATTTCTTCACTCTCAAGAATTTCTTCACATTTAAAATTATTTCCCTCACTTCTTTGTTCATTGATATATTCCTTTCAAGATTTCAGGCAAGTAGGAAATAGCTCTATCTTATGAAAACTAGTTGGGAGATTCTGACATTGTTAAAAAGAAAAATAAATACTAGTCAATTAGTAGTATGTATATTAAAAGAACAATAATGCTCAATGAAATATTTACTGAGCAGTCTTGAAACAATTTTAAGAGAAGGGCAAAGAACATCAGATGCAAAAAAGAGGATTAAAAAATGAAAAGTTTGTTCATTGAAACTGCAGCCTGGTTTGTGGTCTGGAAAGCAGGAGGCCTGGAGTCCAGCCCTGAATCTAATCTGGAAAAAAGTTATCTTCAACTTGCCCTCAGTTTCTGAATCTAAAATCTAAAAATTTAATCTTAGGTAATGATCTCTAAGGTTTTGGTTTGTTTCTGTTTTTATTTTTCAACATCCCAAACACTCACAATTATCAGAAATTTTAAGACTAAAGGAAAATGATTGGTTGCATGAACTTTGCAAGATCAGACTCCAGACAGAGTTATTCACGTGGACTATCTTCGTCTTTCCTTTCTGGTCATACTGTATGTGGTTTTAGCTGGGAAAAAAAGAGCAAAAATTAACTTGGATATGGTTGCCCTGTAAGAGGAAAGACCACCAAATCTTTGGACAAGATAGGTTACTCTCTTTTCAAAAATTGTAATAAAAACTGCACAGAACATTTATCCCACAACATATATACTATTTCTTAAGAAAGCGTTGGCCAAACTTTTTTTTTTTTTTTTAAAGAGTCATTTAAGTGGGAACTAAGAAAGGCTTGTTGTTCATGAACTGTTATAAATATCCAAAGTTAGAGCTTTCTGAAATGTTTTATCATGCCATGTATGGCATTTTCATAAAGAAAACCTTTAGCTAAAAGCTTAAATAATTTTTTTCAGGGATCCTGGGACAGATGGTTAATATCAGATAATAAAGCATCATTGACAATTGAATACAGTCTGCTACATGAATTTACAAAGTGGGTAGGAAGAGTGATGGTAGAAGGGAGAACTGTGGACATTTAGTTCAGTTTCCCATTCTGGCAGTCAGCTCAAGAACAAACTGTAATTTGCAAATAAAATGTCCTGTTAAATCTTCCACTGGAAGTTTAAAAAAATGAATAAATATAACTGAAGGTTAAGAAACCCAAGTATGGAGTAGCATCTTGGAATTCCCCTGGCAGCTATAATCAACTAGCCCAATCCTGCTATAGAAATGGAGCATTCTAATAACACCAGGTGGATTTGCTAGAACAAAAGTGAAAATGTAAAGAACACAAAAAGGTTACATGTGTCACTAAGATGCTATTATTGCTCATGAGAATCTGAGTCCAGGAAAATTTGGAATCCTTTTTATAAGTACTTTACAATTAGGGAACTTACATGATCGAGAAGGAGTTTAAATAAAAGGGAAGGATGTTTTAAATATTCCCATCCCTGGGTAAAAAGAAAGTATGTTTTTAATATTTTAAAAATAAGAGGGCCTTTTAAAAGTCATCAGGAGTGGATGAGTATTATAAATATGATACTATCTTCGGTATAACTTTTAAAATTTGTCCTCCGTGTAATGATAAGATAATTTAGGGGCTTGCTAAGAGTGAGTGAGCAAGCAAGTGAGAGATCTGAAACACTTTCTGAGTAAAGTTAACAGCACCTAATGTTTATCATTAAAAAAAAAAAAAAAGACACGCATAAAAAGAACACATGGGCCTTCTCTATAAAGAGAGATTCTCTTTTAAATAGAAGAAATTGGGAAAGAAAGACAATTTTAATAAAAAAAAGAATCCTTATAAACTGTATTGACAACTGAGAGGCCCCCAATGTAAATGTTCCTACTCATGACAAATGCAATACAAATTGCTATTTAGGTTATGTCTACTCTTCAGAAAATGTCTGGGGAAAGAAGCAAATATTCTCATATTAAATCAGGATTGATTCTATATCATAAATTACTTTATTGAATGTTTGCTTTAAAAAATCACTTTTAATCTATTGAAGATTGATTTCTGTTTCTTAAGTGGTGGACAATGAATGCAGTTGACTCGTTAATTCATAAGAATTTATTAAGCACCTATGGTATGGGTGGTAATAGAGGGGCATCAACATGGCAGCATAATTGATGGAATTTTTTAGTTAAAAAGTCATCCCTGGAGAATAATAAAATAATACAATATCCAAGGCCCCAAAATTTGGCAGGGGCTTAGGGGAAGACTTTATACAACCATGGATCTAAACAGTGATTCAGGGAGACTGATCTTAGGAATAGACAACCAGCCTCACCTCCTAGTGGTCAACTGACTTGGGATTCATAGATTCTAAACTAACATACAAGCAGCCCAGAGAAAAGACAACAGGACAGAAAAGTGAACAGCAGTGATTACAAGAGGGACTCTGGGCCAGACCGTGAGGGTACAGTGAGTCAACATATTTAAAAAGTGCTTAGAACAGTGGCCGCTGCTACTGCTGCTAAGTCACTTCAGTCGTGTCCGACTCTGTGCGACCCCATAGACGGCGGCAGCCCACTAGGCTGCCCCATCCCTAGGATTCTCCAGGCAAGAACACTGGAGTGGGTTGCCATTTCCTTCTCCAAGGCATGAAAGTGAAAAGTGAAAGTGAAGTCGCTCAGTTGTTTCCAACTCTTAGCGACCCCATGGACTGCAGCCTACCAGGCTCCTCCATCCATGGGATTTTCCAGGCAAGAGTACTGGAGTGGGGTGCCATTGCCTTCTCCAAGAACAGTGGCTGGCATGTACTAAATAATGAATGAGTGTGTATTTTTTTCTTTTTTTTAAATAATGAACCATCCATCCTTAGAGAAAAGTGAAAGTCACTAATTCTCTCTGTCTTCCATGAAATATTTTGGTATTTTTTTCCCTTTCCATCACTCAGTCATGTTTGACTCTTTGCAACCCCATGGACTATACAGTCCATGGAATTCTCCAGACCAGAATACTAGAGTGAGTAGCCTATCCCTTCCCCAGAGGATCTTCCCGACCCAGGAATCGAAGCAGGGTCTCCTGCATTGAAGGCAGATTCTTTACCAGCTGAGCTATCTGGGAAGCCCCTTCCCTTAAATATATGGACTAAACCCATATATTTGATTTTATTTGCATTTCACCTTGGAAAGAAACATACCATTGTTTGCTCTGGGTCCTATACTCTATAGGGAATAATAGAGTACACAGTCTCTTAATGGTCAAACTAAAATGCTCTAACTAGTTTACTTGAAATTATGATCTGAGCTGCAATATTATAGGCATTTTTATAAAGTATCTTCCTTTGTCTCTATGTGAAAGTAGAAGACAGGAAATTCTAGGCAAGAAAAGCTGCATGAGAAAGTGTGAAGATGTCAGAATGATTCACAAAGAATGTAAATGGTAATTAAAGGAGGTATAAAAAAAGCATTCTATTGAGGAAATATGAAGTTTAATATTGGGGATATGCTGCAAAGTATTAAGTCAGTTTGGGAAAACAGAATTTTATCCTGATGTTAACAGGAAATTATTCAAGAATTTTAAATAATCTAATCAAGTGATATTTCAGGAAGACTGATTTCCAGTTAATTTACCAGTAGAGTTTATCATAAATTAAAGGGAAGGAGTTGATTCTGTCATTTAAATTAATTTCTGTATATGATATTTTTTCTCAGCTTAGAAGTCAAAATAAAGCTCAAATGAATATCTATTTTTAAATACAAGGATTTGGACCATATGTTGAATAATTTGATACCAAGGATGATCTAAGGTATATTAAATATACAGAAGAAATGACAGTAAATCTAGTATACTCGCTCAAACCTCTCCATAATGATCTAAGACAATGAGCCATTTCTTTCCTTTGGTTTGAGTATCTTCCTGGACCACGTCTGTTTAGGTATAGATAGTCTGGCTTGATAACTAATTTAATATTCACATCCACTCTTTGAAGTAAATACCATTATTCCCATTTTATACGGAGGGCATGTTTAGCCCAAGGTCATGCAGGAGAAAACGGTAGCAAGTGTATATTAACTCCCATTCTTCAGAAACTAAAGCCTGTACTGTTCTTTCTATGATGTCACACTGCTTTCAATGCCAAATGCAGGACGTTATAGCCTACACTTTCTGACATCTCTTTGCCTATTTGGAACTCTCAGAAGAAGCAGGAGTTTTAGGGAAATGTATTTGATAAAAGGAAAACAGATCTTTTTCTCTATTTTACTGGTAAAGAAACTGAAATGCACTGAATGGCCTTCAACTGACAGTTTGCTTGAGTTGTAGGAGAGCACGAGGGAACAAATACTGTGGCAACAGTGTCGTTTATAGGTAAGGTACTGAATAACATCAGAATATAGGAATAGCATTTGAATGTATTGGTAAATAAATTGTACAGATTCTTATAAAACAGACATACAAAGAAGAGTCAAATAAATGGTACATCAGAATTAGGGGTAAGATGGGCACTGCTATAAACAAAATGGATAACCAACAAGGACCTACTGTATAGCACATGGAACCTGCTTAATTTTATTAATATGCGGCAGCCTAAATGGAAGGGGAGTTTGGAAGAGAATGGATACATGTATATGCATGGCCGAGTCCCTTCACTGTTCACCTGAACTTATCACAACATTGTTAATCGGTATATGCGAATACAAAGTAAAAAGCTTTTTAAAAAAGAATCAGGGGTAAGATAGAGAAGTACAAAAAGAGTGCTAACTTATTATCACTATCAGGGAAGCTGGAACTTACATAAAGAGAGTAAAGTGAGGTAGAAAAATTCTGTACAAGGTTTAAGATGTGAAAAAGTGTAGATAAACCACGCTAGATCAACTAGATAGCTGTACAGGCAAAACTGAACCTCAACGTCTATCTCACTTCACACACAAAAAATAATTTATGATGGATTAATGACATATCATATAAAAATTAGAACTAAACATTTCATAGATTAAAATATTTAAAAATCATTTAAGAAGAAGAATTTTGTGATGTGGAGATAGGCAAAGGTATTTTAGAATGCAAAAGGCACTAACCATAAAAGAAAATTTGATAAACTGGACTTCATAAAAATGTCAACTTCTTCTTGTCAAAAGTCACTGTGAAGAAAATAAAAATATAAGTAACAGGCTAGGAAATAATATTTGCAAAATAAATATCTAAAAACAAACTGCAATCTGAAATATAATTATAATATAATAATATAAATCTTACCAATGAATAATAATAAAGAGAACACATTTTTTTTAATTCAAAAAATGGATGACACCTAAGTAACTTTGGAAAATGCCGTTCTGGCTGGAAACTATATGGTTAAAAACAAACGACCTGTTTACTGTACATAAACACTGACTCTGATGCTTTTGTTTCTTACAGGGATTCAAGACAAAAAATCTGAAACTACATGTGTACTGGTATTAAATAATTAAGTAAACGCATAGCAGATGGTGGGAGGCAGGATTCTCACTGTCAGGGGGTAGAGAAGTTATGGATAAGCAAGAGAAGTCTAGAATAAATCCTATCAAACTGGGTTAGAGTCAGAGACATCAATGAGAACTCATTTATATAAAGAATCAACACTCAAATGAATAGACATGTAAATTATAGATTATCATGTTTGTGTAGGGGTAATATGACCAACCTAGATAGCATATTGAAAAGCAGAGACGTTACTTTGCCAACAAAGGTCCGTCTAGTCAAGGCTATGGTTTTTCCTGTGGTCATGTATGGATGTGAGAGTTGGACTGTGAAGAAGGCTGAGCGCCAAAGAATTGATGCTTTTGAACTGTGGTGTTGGAGAAGACTCTTGAGAGTCCCTTGGACTGCAAGGAGATCCAACCAGTCCATTCTGAAGGAGATCAGCCCTGGGATTTCCTTGGAAGGAATGATGCTAAAGCTGAAACTCCAGTACTTTGGCCACCTCATGCGAAGAGTTGATTCACTGGAAAAGACTCTGATGCTGGGAGGCATTGGAGGCAGGAGGAGAAGGGGACGACAGAGGATGAGATGGCTGGATGGCATCACCGACTCGATGGATGTGAGTTTGAGTGAACTCCGGGAGTTGGTGACAGACAGGGAGGCCTGGCGTGCCGCGATTCATGGGGTCGCAAAGAGCTGGACACGACTGAGCACCTGAACTGAACTGAACTGAATATACATACAATTACTCCCTAGTATTGTCCCTTGTAAGAACCTAAAAACATTTCTTTAACCAAGTGATAAAGGCTAACATTGCCAGGAATGACATGTAGATATCCCATTTGTTGTTTAGTTGCTAAGTGGTGTCTGATTCTTTGGTCAGGCTTCTCTGTCCACGGGATTTCCTAGGCAAGTATCCTGGAGTGCGGAGACATTCCCTTTTCCAGGGGGTCTTCCCGACCCAGGAACCAAACCCATGTCTCCTGCCTTGGCAGGTAGATTCTTTACCACTGAGCTACCAGGGAAACCCAATGTGGGTTTCTTAATATTGACAAATATACCATCAGATCAGATCAGATCAGATCAGTCGCTCAGTCGTGTCCGACTCTTTGCGACCCCATGAATCTCAGCACGCCAGGCCAAATATACCATAGAAATGTAAAATGTTATCAGTCAGGAAAATGGGTGAGAGGTATAAAGAAGCTCTCTGTACTATCATTTTCAGATTTTTTGTAAATCTATAATTATTCAAAGATAAAAAGTTTATTTTAAAAAATGGGCAAAGGTTTTGATTGACACTTTGCAGGATAAGATATAATATGAATGAGCAACAAATAGATAAACAGACACTCAAAATGGTAAGTCACAAAAGAAATTCAAAGCAAAACTATAATGAAAGACCACTGCACATTCACTGGAGTGGTTAAAATTAAAAGGACTGACAATACAAGGAAATGGCAACCCACTTGGGTATTCTTGTCTGGGAAATCCCATGGACAGAGGAGCCTGCCAGGCTCCCCAGTCCATGGGGTTACAAAGAGTTGGACACAACCTAGTGAATAACACACCAATACCACCACCACCACACGTTGGAAAGGATACAGAACTATTTGTTCTCTCATACATTGCTGGTATGAGTGTAAACTGGAACAACCAATATTGAAAACTGTCAGGTACATTCTTATTAAAGACTGGTGGTTTCTTATTAGAGTCAAACACACATCTACCTAAAGATTTTGAAATTCTACTTTCAGATATTTACCCAAAATAAGACATATGTTCACAAAAAGCCCTGAATAAGAATCGTGATCGCAGCTTTATCCACAATAGCAACATATAGGAACGTGAAATGTCTATTAATAGGTAAATGGATAAACAAGTTGTGATATATTCATACAAAGGAATACTACTTAGAAATAAAAGGGACAAGTTCCTGATACACATTGCAATATGGTACATCTCTGAAGCATGCTGAGTGAAAGAAATGAGAACAAAGCACATGTGTGTGTAATTCTACTGATAACGATTTTAAGAACAGGCCATACTCATTTATGGAGAAAGATATCAGAACACAGGTTGCTTTTGGTAGAGTACAGACCGAAAAGGACACAGGGTACTTTCTAGGATGATGAGAGTACTCTATCTCGACGTGGGGTAGACATCTGTCAAAATTCAACAAATGATCTACTTCAAGATTTGTCCATTTTGCTGTATAATTTATACATCAATTTAAAAATGTAGGCAAGGAAGAGAAAGGCTCTGATTCAGCTCTGAAATCAGGCTGCTAAAGCATACCTTTGGATGAAAAGGAAAACAACAGCTGTAGAAACAATGAACAGAAAAATATGATGTCTATTAACTCTCATTGAAGAATAAACTGTAAGAAATTAACTATGGTTTAGACTATAGACTAAACAGAATCTCCTGTTTATAATTAAGCCCTCTCATTTGCTTTGCGTATTTCTCTCTTATGGTCCTTCCATTATAGCACAGAGATGGATGCAAATGACAATCTATTTCAGCCTCAGGAATTGAATATTATTCTACTCATTACAGCCCATCCCTGTCCCAGACTGAGACCAGCGCCACATCTTATGTAATAGAAACTTTCAAAATTTATTTTGAATAATTTAATTTTGAAAAGGTTAAAAAAAGGGGGGAAAAAAAAAAAAGGAAAGCCCACAGATAGATTACCTGAGCATGCCTACTATATGAATTTGCCCCACTACCTTAGGCAAAAGATAACACTAAAAAAAAATTGAAAACAAAAATTTTAACCGTGTAAATAGACCTTCCTTAGGATTATATTAAACTATGTTTAAAAGGATTGTATCCAGTTTTATCACCTACAGGAAACTTAGGCTACAAGAATCAAATTTAACTGTGTAGGAGAAAAGAGGACTAATTATATTCAGACCTTTATTATGAAGATAAGACACATTAGTCAAAATTAAATGGAGTAGATGGCTTCAACATTTCCAAACATGAATATATGCTATGCTGCTGCTGCTAAGTCACTTCAGTTGTGTCCGACTCTGTGTGACCCCACAGATGGCAGCCCACCAGGCTCCCCCGTCCCTGGGCTTCTCCAGGCAAGAACACTGGAGTGGGTTGCCATTTCCCTCTCCAATTCATGAAAGTGAAAAGTCAAAGTGAAGTTGCTCAATTGTGTCCTACCCTCAGCGACCCCATGGACTGCGGCCTTCCAGGCTCCTCCATCCATGGGATTTTCCAGGCAGGAGTACTGGAGTGGGGTGCCATTGCCTTCTCCAGAATACTTCCATTCTAATGTCAGGGAAGGAGGATGGATGTGTATAAACTCTTGAGGAGGGGGGCTCAGTACATTGCACATCAACAGTTACGCCAAGAGGCTGATTTCATTATGATATGTGTACACTGAGCACTGTTCACTTCATGCAGGCTGTTCTGAGTTTTTCTATTACTTTCAAATGAAATCATCCATCTGTAGAAAATGAGCAAATGGAATATTCATGAGGTAAGAGATAATTTTTATCATCCCTGGAGAGTTTCTTTCTTTGGGTTGTTTATTACCTGCAGAGCTCAACTGTATGAAAATTGATTAAATATCATTTACCAATTATAGTGATGCCAGTACACATTCCTCAAAGCAAATACTAAATGCGTGATGACTCTGACAATAGAGGGAATACTTTCAGGTGTGGAGTCAGGTTTCCTGGAGTCTGAATCTTACACAATTTGGGGACGTGTTTGTTTTTTTTTTTCTTCAAAGACACAAAATTGTGAAACAAGATTGCTAAAATCTTTCCTAGGGTCTTAGAAAAGGCTATTAAAATAAAGGGTTCAGAAGCTTCATTAATGAACTTAAAGATAAATCTACTCTTGAAAATTTTTTTGGGGGGGGCAAGCAATGATATCAAAGGATTTGCAGTAGACAAATCCTTTGATATCTGAAGCTGAAGCTCCAATATTTAGGCCACGTGATGCAAAGAGCTGACTCATCAGAAAAGTCTCTGATGCTGGGAAAGACTGAGGGTAAGAGAAGGGGGCAACAGAGGACGAGACAGTTGGATGGCATCACTCATTCAATGGACATGAATGTGAACAAACTCCAGGAGACAGTGAAGGACAGGGAAGCCTGGCGTGCTGCAGTCCATGGGGTCACAAGGAGTTGGACATGACCGAGTGACTGAACAACAACAAAAATCTATAAAAACTATCAGTTAAGAATCTGAATTTTCTTAATCTGAAGTGAAAATAAATGGCTAATGACTGATTTCTAACTGATCATTTAACTGAATTTAACTATTGTGCTTGCTTTCTCTCTTTTTTTTTTTTTTTTTTGGTGGGGAGAGATGAAGATAGTTCCTGTCTGAAACTGCTGTCAGGTTGCAAGCCACTTTCTTAGTATTCTTTACTTGTAGGCATAGCTGGTCATGTAGTATAGCAACTCCTTAGGCCTTGTTCCAGCAACCATAAATCCTTAAAATGAAGCAACTTCTAGTCCTTAAGTCTTAGGTCAGAGGAAGTCTTCCATTGCCAGCTCCTACCTTCTTGCCACACTACTAGAGAAATTAATCATTCCCTATCTGACCTTCCATAGTTTTTGTAGTCATCTCAATTACATTACTTTTTTTCCCCTTAGTTATTTGGGTTTGAGCTTAACTTTGTTACAATGGGAGTGCCTTAAGAGCAAGGAAATGTCCTATCTTTAAATCTAAAAGGCCTACCTCATACTGGGGTTTAATAGATGTCCACTGATGAATGAATGAGTGAGTGAGTGAATGGATGTTTTAGAGGTAAGCTACTTAAAGTAAGGACCAAAGAATAGATTAGTAGCATTAGCATCATCAGGGAGCTTCTTAAAAATTTCCAGAACTTTCCCAGACCTACTGAATCAAAATGTGAATTTTAACAAGATACTTGCGTGATTCCTGCATACATTAAAATTTGAGAAACATTGCGATTATTCCAGTAGCTTTAAAGGAGGAGACAGTGCCAAAAATAATATAATCTTATATTTCATAACAATCATTTCTTCATTTGTTCTTAATGTTTGGCTACACTGATCATACAAACAAGGATCAAATTACCCAGGGGACTATTATTCCACTTATTCTTTCTTGTAGGTAACAAAATAAAATACTAATTTAAAAAACACAAATAAAGGATTTCTCTGGTGGTCTAGGGGCTAAGACTTCACACTCCCAATGCAGGGGGCCAGGGTTCAATTCCTGGTCATGGAAGTAGATCCCACACACCACAGTGAAGACTGAAGACCTGGTGTGATGCAGCTAAG
This sequence comes from Bubalus bubalis, assembly GCF_019923935.1. Lineage (NCBI taxonomy): Eukaryota > Metazoa > Chordata > Mammalia > Artiodactyla > Bovidae > Bubalus > Bubalus bubalis. The sequence goes on along the minus strand of NC_059161.1, from coordinate 91,953,554 downwards.
ACCCAGAGCAGCCAAATAAGTAAATTAAAAAAAATTTAAAAACAAACGCAAATAATAAATTTTAGTGGAAAAAAAAGCACGGATGTAGCAGAGTTGCAGAAAGAAGATGATAAGGAATATGACAAATAATAACATGAATGCTGAGCTATCAATTCAGATCCAAAACTGGTATTTTGTCCTTGTTTTTTTTTTTTTTAAATCCTTCAAGAGCCCAGACCTGATCACTGGGGACTTTGTAGAGCGATGCTTCTATGCCCTAGGAGCTCAAGATGGAGAAGTAATGCTGAAAATTAGATAAAATCGAATTTACCCAGATTTCAATCCCAGCTCAGCTTTTAAGAAGTATGTGCCTATGAATTCTCAGTTTGGAAACTGAAGTTCAGCTAGTTTTAATCTCATGAGAGAACAATAAGTAGTACATTCAGTTTACAGCCCTCCTCCTCATCCCCTTGTTGAACAGATCACCAAACGTTGGACACTTAACCAGCTTGACTATGAGAGAGAGTCATCTTGGTGTTATCTTAAGAGTGGCTATCTTTTCACGCAGTTAGGTAATCCATTGAAAAGAGTTACCACTTATTATAAATGTGATTAAATCTGCATAGGTATAAACATATCCATTTGAAAAAGATACATTTCAATGCAAATCTTAAGAAAAGAAAGAGAAATTAAAAATTGCAAAGAACTGTCACCTATGGCAGAAGCTATTAGTCATGTCAGAGTGAAGGAATAATGACTGTCTTAGAGTTGCTCAGTTGTTCAAGGTGAACTTCAAAAGAATGAAGCAACTTCAAAGAAAATCACAGGACAAAGAGTATGCATCACAGTAGAGAGTGTGCTGGGGAATTAAGCATGTGCCTCTGCTAATTGCTATACAAGTTCAAAACTTGTCAAAACTTAGTTTTGCTTTTCAAAAACCACATTCTGAATTTTCATTCAACACAAATTAACTTAGAAAACTTGCATGTGGTTTTAGGTATAATATATATATATTATCAATATATATATATATAATCAAGGATTATCCAGAAACCTAGAAAAATATCGTCATGGGGAAGAACTGATCCTTGTTCTGCCTTCATTAGCCAGGATAGGTTAGGTTATACCGTTGAACAAAATTAAACCCCTGAATATCTGTGCCTTAATGGTACATATGTTTGTTTCTTACATAAATCCTTTTAAAGTTGAGCAGTTTTCCAGGCCATTTCTTAAAAGCTGAAGGTTAAGAAGGGGCTTTTCACCATCTAATTTCATAGTCTACTGTGTAGAATTAGTCACAAGACTCTACCTAACCTCCAAAAGGCTAGGAAATGTATTCTATGCACACATGAAGGAGAGGAGAACCAGATGCTGGGGAGCACTAGTAATGCTACTAGTTAGATAATATTAACAGAGAGTCCCGTATCAGTAGAAACAAAAATCACTGATGAAAGAGAATATGCAGAGGCACTGTTGTGATAGTTGTTTAATTTCTAAGTCGTGTCTGACTCTTTTGCAGTCTCATGGACTGTAGCCCACCAGGCTCCTCCGTCCATGGGATTTCCCAGGCAAGATTACTGGATTGGGTTGCCATTTCCTTCTCCAGGAGATCTTTCCGACCTAGGGATCAAACTCACATCTTCTGGATTGGCAGGCAGATTTTTTACCACTGAGCCACCAGGGAAGTCCATATAGAGGTACTGCTGCTGCTAAGTCGCTTCAGTAATGTCCGACTCTGTGCGACCCCATGGACGGCAGCCTACCAGGCTTCTCTGTCCATGGGATTCTCCAGGCAAGAACACTGGAGTGGGTTGCCATTTCCTTCTCCAATGCATGAAAGTGGAAAGTGAAAGTGAAGTCACTCAGTCGTGTCTGACTCTTAGCGACCCCATGGACTGCAGCCCACCAGGCTCCTCCATCCATGGGATATAGAGGTACAGTTTGGGACAAAAAGAGGGAAAGTATCATTATCGGTCATGAACATTTTTAGTGTAGAAATATCTAGAAAAATAATGTATTGGGCAATTCCTTTGAATCAACATGTAACTTTAGTGTATTACAATTGCCCACTGCTTTAAAGAATTCCAGTACGGCAGCTCTGGAAAGGGAAGAACTGACCTGTCCCCTATAAGGTTATTGCCTTATAACCACAAACTCAGTGGCTTAAAACACTTGTCATTTACTACTTCATACCTCTCTCTGTTAGAAGTCTGACATGGTATAACTAGATTCTCCACTCCAAGTTTCAACTGGAATAAATCGAGTTATCATACCAGGTTGTGGGTTTTCATCTGAAGCTCAGGGGTCAGGTTCACTGGTTGAACTCATTTCTTTCTCACACTTTTCATGCAGCCCCTTAACCCTTCAAGCAGCAATGACAGGTCAGTCCTTTTCATGCTTCAGATCTCTCTGACCTCCTCTCTTGATTTTAAGGGATTCTGAAATTATATTGGGCCCACCCAGAAAATCCAAGATAATCTATTTGAAGGTCAACTTATTAGGAATCTTAGCTGCAGCTACGGATTTCCTTTTGCCATATAATGTAGTGACATTACCCAGGAATGATAGCAACTGGCAGAGATCATGGGGACCAAATCTCTGCCTACCATACTGTAATAGAAACCTGTATCTCTAATATTTCTGTTCTATATGTAAGCATTTTTGTTTTTTTGTCTAACACATTATCACAAAACAGACATAATTGTAATGTATATGGGTTCAAATGAGTGATGAGTTAAGGAAGACAAAGATTTAAAGAATAAACTTGTGTGATTTGGGGATCAAGGTAAAGGAAGACAAATAATAGAGAACAGAACAAACTATGATATATGTTGTAAAGTGTAGACATAAGTAACGAGAAAGAAGCAGGGGATGGGCAATTGGAAGTATGAAGGAGATAAGGTTGACACAGGGAATCAGTAGAGAGATTTTAGAGTGGGCTGTAATATGGGTTATTAACAGCAAAGAGACCATTATAGTTGCCTGAGGTAATTCAGGTATTAAGAAACTCAAATATGGTGAAAATTTTAGGATTCCCCACTACATAAGTGAATTATGATGAATGAAGTGGTTTTGTTTTTCTGCATTAAATAATCGACCTTATGCAATCATCAAAACAAAGTAACAACTGAAGGAGACAGTATGCATATGAGTGTTGGTTCATATTCAGCTTCTCAAATAAATTAATGGTGGGGAAGGGAAAGTCGTTCAGTCATGTCCCACTCTCTGCGACCCCATGGACTATACAGTCCATGGAATTCTCCAGGCCAGAATACTGGAGTGGGTAGCCTTTCCTTTCTCCAGGGGATCTTCCCAACCCAGGGATTGAACCTAGGTCTCTCACATCTCCCAAATTGCAGGTGGTTTCTTTACCAGCTGAGCCACCAGGGAAGCCCAAAATTAATGGTAGAGAGAAGTCCAATTATTTAAAAACGTGACCATTATTAGCCAATATCAAATCAACAAACAGGGCTAGGCAGAATGTCTCCTAAACTAACAAATCAATGGATATAGTCATGGTGTCCCTCACCCATTTGCGCTTCTTCCTGCCCACTGTTTGGTGGAGGTTCTAGTGCCTTTGAAAAGAACCAGTAATAAACTGGCAGAAAAAAGAGGAAAAGTAAGAGACATCATGACCATTTTCCAAACAAAACAAAACCAAACCCAAAGTGAGGAAAAGATTCTATAAAGTCAAATACATTTGAGGTATGTTGATTTACACAAAGTTGAACAGATATATTTCATGCTGAGCTTTTCAGAGACTTTAAGGTGCTAATGTGCTTTGTGAGTCTTTAATGGAGGAACATAATTTGAAGATTTTCCAAACATCTATAATTAGGGAAATTTCTTTTAGTTCAAATGATGGCAGAGATGACTAGTTGTTCAAAGTTTGTGCTTTCTTTTCTATAGCAGAAAGTGGTATCTAGGAGAAAACTTCCAGTAAGGAGTATATTGACTGGCTCCTTTTGCTGCTAAGTATGACCATGTGACTGGTTCATGCCAATGGGATTTAAGGGAATCATGTGAGTAACATCTTGGAGCAAGGCTTTTGAGAAATAGGTATTCCTTCCCTATGGTCTCGTACTGCTTTGTCAGCTCGTACAGAGGTCAATGGCAGGCTTTCACAATGAAAGGAACATGGGTTTTTGTACCCCTGTGTGGAGGAAGTTCTCAGAGACCAGAATATGAATATATGTATATGTGTATATATATTCATATATATATAAGACCAGTGATTTTTTTTTTCTCTTAAGAGACATTTGGCAATATCCAGAAATTCTTTTGGTTATCACAGTTGAGGAAGGGGTGGCATTACTAGGTAGAAGCCAGGAATGCTGCTATTATTCTACAATGCAAAGGACAGTTCCCAATAAGAAGGACTTATCTAAATGTTAACTTATCAAAATGTTAATAGTACCAAGGTTGAGAAACCCTTCATTAGACTGTTGAGTGAAAAACAACAACAACAAAAAAACAACATTCTACTGTATTAAGTCCCAGAAAACTCAGGGTTTGGAATAGCAGCTACTGCTGCATTAACTCCTATGTGGTTTCTCCCAGAACTACTTTTCCAAAGACCAGATGTCAGGAAAACAAAGACCATACAATCAATACTGTAACTACCAAAATGATACATCACATTGGTCACCAAGATACTTTGACTCTAGCCTCAGAAATCTCTTCCAATCTCTATTTTCACTGGTAGTATCCTACTTGTATACATTTTCTCCTTCCTGATCTATTATAATAGTTTCTTAAATAGGTTCTTTGTCTCTAGTTGGCTTAGCTATTGTCACAACATTAAGTAGTGGCCAAAACAGGACTCAAACTTGTTTCTGCTTCTAAATCCTTCTACTTTTTCACTGAAGAGTTGAAAGACGGACTAATATGGAGGGATCTTGAACTTGAGGGCTGAAAACATATTTAAATCTTACTTTTGATACTAAAATTACAATTTTGGACAAAATAACTAAATATATGTGTGTGTGTGTGTATATGTTTTACCTCATTTGTAAAATAAAAATAAAAGAAATAAAGTTTAAGAATTTTTTTTTTTTGAATTAGTATACTACTAAGAAAATGGTAAGCATGCATTAAATCATTACAAATCATTCATTAGGGAAAAAGAAACATACACTGTGCCAGGATCCCTGAACTATTTGCTATTCTTCTCTCTCGAGGGAAATATTTGCTTACTTTTCAATGAGTTTATTTAGGGTTGTGGGAAATCTCAAAGATTGTTCAAGCATGGTCATTCCAACAAGAAACACTGGTTGTCCAGAAAGGTCACTCAGGTTTTTCCAATAACATTGTAGGAAAACCCGAACGAAATTTTTGGCTAATCCGATATATACACAAGCCTGCATGGAATACTCAGACTTATGCTAATGTTTTCTATTTGGGACACTCAGGACCTGCAGTCAAATCACATCTGAGTTTCTTTTTGTAGTCATTCAATCTTTTCAGTGTATTGGTTTTAAAGTTGCTCCTTTGTATGTACTGCAACTAGGTTCTTAATTCTAATCACTTATTTATAATAAATTTAGATTCTGAAGAGCAACTGGAAAAACTAAAAAAAAAAAAAAAAAAAAAAAACACTAGGTAAAATCTGACATTGTCTCTCCTTTCTGGAATCCCTCATGTCCAAATTCTACCCCTCTACCAAATGTCTCACTTTCGCCCTGAAAATTTTCCTGAGACATCTGCTAATCTCCTTAGTCAGTATCTCTTTTTGCGCATTCATTTACTTTATTGATGTATTCATTCTGCAAATATTCATTAAGTACCATACTCTGGGCAGAGACTCATTACTTTGGGCCCTAAACTCTGGTAATGTCTTCTCTTATCACTTCTACTAGACTAAATGCCTTAAGAGAGAAGACCACAGATTACTGATCTATACATAGTACAGAAACCTATTAGTTCAGTTCAGTTGCTCAGTCGTGTCCGACTCTTTGCGACCCCATGAATCGTAGCACACCAGGCCTCACTATGCATCACCATCTCCCGGAGTTCACTCAGACTCACGTCCATCCAGTCGGTGATGCCATCCAGCCATCTCATCCTCTGTCACCCCCTTCTCCTCCTGCCCCCAATCCCTCCCAGCATCAGAGTCTTTTCCAATGAGTCAACTCTTCGCATGAGGTGGCCAAAGTACTGCAGTTTCAGCTTCAGCATCATTCCTTCCAAAGAACACCCAGGGCTGATCTCCTCTAGGATGGACTGGTTGGATCTCCTTGCAGTCCAAGGGACTCTCAAGAGTCTTCTCCAACACCACAGTTACATAGTACAAAAACCTATACATAGTAAGTGCTTCACACAAAAGCTAGAGATTATTATTATTTTTTAACCATATGTTTTTCAAATATTTCAGTGACCCCAAAGAGAGAATTCATACGTCAAAAACATTCATAAAAACTTTAATTCATTGGTTCCTGTGTTTCACCTGTGGTGTTAACAAAAGGAATTAAAACTTTAGATGCGTAAAACCAAATTATAAGCTGGACAATACTGACCTATAAATTAGTATACTCAGGGGATAATATGAATTTTCTAACCCCTGTACAATAATTACAGACTTAAAAGTCTTGCTAATGAAACAGGAATAAAAGCCTAAAATGTATAAAAATTATATCCAGCAAATAAGTTTAGGGGACTGAGAATACTGCTTATATTATGAAGAATATATATTAGAATTTATATTATCATATGCAGTCTCTTAAGCATTCTGATTATGTAAAATAAATCAAAAGGCTTATATTTGTATAATCATTAACATTTAATATTAATAAGCAAATATTCTCAATTAATGCTATTTATATACATTTCTGAATAGCAAAAGTTTCTTTAATTTTCCTCCAGGATATTTTTCTATCAGAAGTTTTCTTATGTAGAGCTGTTCAGTTTGATGCTCACATGCCACATTTTAAGAAAACTCCTTTTACGTGCCCTGTTTTTGCCAAGAAGATTCCTTTCAACTTTTCTAAGAAATATCAGAGAATATTTTCTCTCAAGCGAATTTGCAGTTGGAGTTAGCCTAGGCATTTGAAAGCAGGGAATCTCTTTTCATTTGCTTATTCCTGGTAACTAGTGCAACATTTGCCTCATGATAGAAACAGCAAATGCTTGCTCAGTGAATGAATGAATTTTGCCCTCCTCTGACATTCAACTTTAAATATATATTAAAAAAAAAATCCACTTTTAATTTTTCTAAGCATTTGCAGTTATTATTTTAATATTAAATAAATAGCTAAAGACCTAATTGTAACATAATATTACCACATTGATACAATATTAGCATTAATATAGCAATCAGTGTATTTCAATATTTTTAAGTGCTGGTATTTATATAATTTCTGATGACATTTGACATTTCAGAGGTATCATACTATAACATAATAAAAGCCTGATAATGTATAAAAATTACATTCACCAGATGAATTTAGGGATTGAGAATACTGTTTATATTATGAAGAATTTATATTATCATATGGAGTCTTTTAAGCTTTCTGATTATGTGAAATATATCAAAAGGTTTGTATTTGTATAATCATTAAAATTTAATATTAAGAAGCAAATATTCCCAATTAATACTAAGTATTAATGCACTCATGGTTATTTAATAGGGCAGAAGGAGAAAGGGGTGACAGAGGATGAGATGGTTGGAGGGCATCACTGACTCAATGGACATGAGTTTGAGCAAACTCTAGGAGATGGTGAGGGACAGGGAAGTCTGGTGTGCTGCAGTCCATGGGGTCACAAAGAGTTGGACACAACTTAGTGACTTAACAACAACAATATATCTATAATTCAGAATTCAATTATAGTATTGTAACTATAGTTCATATCACAAGAAAGACACAAATGAGAAGAAAGCTCTACAAAGCAGACTTTTCCTTTTTGGATATTTAATAACAATGAAGTGAAAGTATTAGTCACTCAGTCACGTCTGACCCTATGGACTGTAGCCCATCACGCTCCTCTGTTCATGGAATTCTCCAGGCACGAATACTGGAGTGGATAGCCATTCCCTTCTCCAGGGGATTTCCAGGATTGAATCCAGATCTCCTGCATTACAGGCAGATTCTTTACCATCTGAACTGCCAATATTTAACTTTTACTATGTCCATTAAAGTTTATAAAATAGTTTCACATATATCATCTAATCTCATCTCACCACAACTTTAGGAGATGGGTTTCAATATTCTGGTACCACAGCCTGAGAATCTGAGACTTACCCAGAGAGATCAGTAGGTGTGTACAAAATCACACACCATAGCTTTTACCTACCCCACTCTCCAATTTATAGAAATTCACTCTAGAGTTTAAAGATAGATATAGAAACATATGTTTAAAACTAATTAAATGACTATTAAAAACCTTTTATAATTCCATCACTAATTTGGTGACATTGCAAATGAACAAAAATGGTAATAAAATTCTTGGCTAATGCATGGCATAATGAAGATGCTAATGAGTCAAATACTTAGGTATATTTTGTGAAACTCATCAAGTCAGTGTAATGGGAATTCTGGGCATGTCTTGCTGCTGTTAAACCTCCCACTAGGGCAGCAGGCATACAGCTGGGTCAGGTTCCTGAACAGGCCAGAATGTTCTGGGATCTGTTACTGTTCAGCTCCCAAATAATATTAAGATGAGCATGATTAGAACTTACAAGGATTAATTCATTGCTAGGATGGGATGGCAATAGAAAATGTCAAGGTTGTAGTACAAAAATAGGACAGATGACTCAACAATGAGTAGGGATTCTGTGGTAGTCAGACCAAGAAGCACCATAGAACTGAATGAAATATTACCATCCTGGATAAAATACTGACGGAGATAGAAAATAGTAAGAGAAATGTGCTTTTTCGGGTGGATAAACCCAAACAACAGATTTCTAGGAATGTAACCGCTCTGAAGATACTTCCCTGTATTTTTCTATATACTGATATCTACACATTAAAGTGTAAAGTGATATCACCAGGGAACTTCCCTTGAGGCTCAGACGGTAAAGCGTCTGTCTACAATGTGGGAGACCTGGGTTTGATCCCTGGGTTGGGAAGATCCCCTGGAGAAGGAAATGGCAATCCACGCCAGTACTATTGCCTGGAAAATCCCACAGACAGAGGAGCCTGGTAGGCTACAGTCCATGGAGTTGCAAAGAGTCAGACACGACTAAGCAACTTCACTTCACTTCACACATTCAAGTATCCTGTGTGCAGTGTTCAGTGGGCCATGCTATGCATGGGTGGGCCAGGACCAGCCCACCATAGAGCCTCTTGTTCCTGCCCCAGGCTTTGGAGGTACACAGGTCTACATTAATTGAAAAACAAAACAAAACAAAACAATCTCATCATCATACATGGACATAGAGACCGCATCCTTTTTTCCACTCTTCTATCCTCTCTTTGACACAGACTCTAGCATTAGTCTGCGAAGCAGGCCTTTATTCTACTCAAGTGTCAGGGTCTAGGCCTCCAGGTTCTTGGCAGGAAGACGTGCAGGATGGACAACAGCACACTTCCCATCCACACAATTTCACCTCTCCTTCTCCCACCGCCTGCCTGTCCCCACTGTTGTCTAGACATTGCTGGCTTTATGACAACAGAAAGGCTATAAAGACTTTGATGAAAGATCCAAGAAAGAGCTCCAACCTAGGCTAGAGGAAGTTAAGAGTAGTCATTTCCAGTTACCCGTGTGCAGGAATTTAGCCAGGAAGGGTGGTATTGCTAGGAGGAAGGTTGGAACAGCTAAGGGTTGGGCAACCCCATCCTGGGTTGCTTCTATCTCCATGACCAAGCCTGTCAGAGCTCCTAAATTTTTCAGAGGCTGTTTGCTCTTTCACTGTCTGCCTCACATTTATGCTGGGAATCCTTGAATAAAATAATACAAGGGAAAGTCAAAATAAAGGATCAATGGCTGTGTATATTATTTCCTAGGAATAGGCTGGGGGAAATCATCATAATAGTAACAGCTACGACATATACTCTATCTAATGTTCTGGGTCCATTTCTCAGCACCTTACGTGTATTACCTGATGCAGTTCTCAAACAAACTATGACAGGTACTACTATCATTACCCTTATCACAGGATGAGCTGGCTTAGTTACTGCACATGGTCATACAAGCCACAGAGGATTTCAGACTGCAGCAGCCTGGTGGACCCAATGCTCTTAACCACACTCACATCCAAACGTTCTGTTTTACACACCCCACCCCCCAACTCCCACTCCTCAGCTTGCAGACCTTATTCCTACTACACCAAACTAGAAACAGTTTGCTGAACTTGATATGCTTTCTCTGAGTCTTTCTTTATAAATTATTTTCCTTTCCTCATGGATTGCCTTTCCTTAATCCTCATCTCCTTTGGGGAATCTTTTCTATACATGAAAATTTTTTTTTTAAATCTTTTATAAAGGCTATTTTAAAATAAAGCTTTATAAAAATGTTACCTCTCCTGAACTCAATAATATGAATTACTTCCTCACTTGATTCCCACTGCACTTCTTATATAGCCATCAATTCAAGTTTCATTTGTCCATTTATGTATCTTTATCATCTGCAAGCCTGAGCTCTCCTTGAAGACACAGGCTCTGTATTTCACTCCTCTTTGCTGTATCAATGCATTATATAAGGTCTCTCACATAGTAAATGTACTTAATAAATATTTCTTTAATAAATGAATGAATGAATTATTAACAATAAATGGATAGCTTTTAAGAGCATATGGTATGATTTTATGTATTCTCTTATTTTTCAATATAGACACACATACACACGACAAATACTTATGCCACTATATGGCACCAATCATGAACACCACAGACAACTGAAAAAGCTAGGTTCAGAGAAATTAGTATCAGTTCCTCAAACTTTAAATCCTGCTCTGGAAATGTGGAAATGCCAATTCTTTCCCCAGAATCAGGAAGGACTTGTGTCAGGGTTTTCAATCATCCCAAATTGATTTGTCCATTTTTATGCAGAATATTCTATTTTCTTATTGAAAGTAGAGTTTATTGATAACGTTCTGTTAGTTTCTTATATACAGCAAAGTGGTTCAGTTATATATTTTTCTTTCCCCTTATAGGTTATTACTAAATGTCAAATACAGTTCCCTATGCTACACAGTAGGTCCTTGTTGGTTATGTATTTTATACATAGTAGTGTGCATAGGTTAATCCCAAACTCCTAATTTATCTCACCCCTTGCCTTTCTTCAGGATATTCTACTATTGATCATTCCACTAGAACATGATTCAAGGCAGGTCTCTCTTTCATGGTTTTTGTGTTTGTTTGTTTTTACCACCAGCTCTGTGTCACTGTGATTGGACATACACAGCAGTGGCAACACAGAGGTTCACATCCCCTCAAACCTTGTCCTTTTTCCCAGTATAGATTCCTTGGAGGATAAAGTTTCTATATTTCTTACCTTTATGTTTCCCATAGCATTAATCACACTCTTTTGCCTAGAGAAGATGCCCCGATATATATTTATAAAATAAATATGTAAGCTTATAATGCTATCTCTGTATAGTCAGTTTATCGCTCAAGTTTTTATATTGCAAACTACATGTTTGTTTGCTTTTCTTTCAGTTTTATTGAGCTATAACTGACAAAAGAGCTCAGCTGGTAAAGAATCTGCCTGCAATGCAGGAGATCCCAGTTTGATTCCTGAGTCAGAAAGATCCCCTGGAGAAGGGATAGGCCAACCTCTCCAGTATTCTTGGGCTTCCCTGGTAGCTCTGATGGTAAAGAATCTGCCTGCAATGTGGGAGACCTGGATTTGATCCCTGGATTGGGAAGATCCCCTGGAGGAGGGCATGGCAACCCACTCCAGTATTCTTGCCTGGAGAATCCCCATGGACAAAGGAGCCTGGTGGGCTACTGTCCGTGGGGTAGCAAAGAGTCGGACACGACTAACCAACTAAGCACAGAACAACAACTACATACAGCACTGTGTAAGTTTAAAGTGTATGGCACGATGACTCAGCGTAAGTACATCATCAAGCAATTATCACAGTTAAGTCTAGCGAGTAGCCATCATTTCACATAGATACAAGATTAAAAAAATAGTAAAACCTTTTTTTGTGATGAGAAGTCTTAGGATTTACTTTTTAAAAAACTTTCATATATAACGTGCCTAGTATTTATCTATTGTATAAGCAGAAGTTCATACCTTTTGACCGCCTTTATTTAATTCCTCCTACCACCAACCCCAGTTACTGGTAACCACAAACCTTATCTCTTTTTATATGAGTTTTCTTGTTTTGGTTTTTTCTTTGATTTTGAAGTAATAAGTGACCTATAACACTAGGTTAGTTCCTGTTACACGACGTAGTGATTTGGTATTTCTATACATTTCAAAATGACACCATGATAATTCTTTACCATATGAGCCACCAGGGAAGCCCAAGTCTTCTTACATAATGTCAATTTATTGCTCAATTTTTATTCAATTTTGTTAGATTTATAAAGCAATCTTCTAACTAGGATACTGATATATTTTTAAGCTTCGAACAGAAATATTTTGTGCTATTAGTTACTAAGGATGGTATTTACTTTTTACCTATTGGTTTTGATTCATTTAGAATACCAGATTACAAGTTCTCTAATTTAGCTTCTCAGAGCTGCCTGCTAGCATGCCTTAAGTGTTTGTGAACAATCCACTAGCTTAAACAGGCACTCCCTGAAGTCAGACATAACGTATAAGAAAGTCAATTCATGCATAAAGGACTAGCCTTATACCCTTCATTCTAATTCAGAAATGGAAATGTCAGATAAATCCCTAACAGTGTGAAGGTTGGTCAAACACAGACTCACAAGTCAAACAAGATTGGCAAAACTAATACAATTATGTAAAGTTTAAAAATAAAATAAAATTAAAAAAAAATAAAATAAAACTCAAATGGGTCAGTGTAGAATCAACTAGAAGTACTCCTTTCAAGAGCACACATACCATAAAGTGACTATCCATACCATGGGCCAAAAAAGAAGTAGGTTAAAGAAAGACTTAAATCAACTTCATACTTTTCTGTATCAAACACTCAACTAAGCCAAACCAAACCAAAAAACACTTTCTGCAAGCTCAATACACATCAGGCACTCTGATAAATCTTCAGGCAGATATAAAGACAGAATCTTTGCCTCCAGGAGTTACAGATGCCTAATCAAATAGAATGTGGCATGTGCTGCAACAGAGTTAAGTTTAAACTTCACTGAACACAGAGGAAGGTGCAATTAACAGGAGAAGGGGTGGGAGGTGGGAAGCTTCACAGAGGAGGTGGCACTTCCGGAGGCTCTGCCCTAAAGAGGAACCAAAGTTTGTCAGGTGGAGATTAAGAAAAGACACTCCAGGCACAAAGAGGAAAAAATGCAAAAACATGCAGATTAGGCAACATCATGGAATGACTGCAAAAATAATTCTGTGTGACCAGAGGGAATGAGGCCTAGGGAGAGAAACAGACAATTGTTATGGATATAAAGGAAGCCAGCCCTTGAATGAGATTTGTTAAGGTCATGAAGATCATGGAAAACTGCAAAGAGAGCTAAACATGCCCATGTATGTTCACCACTGAGCCATTTGTCAGCTTTTGTCACTGCACCTATAACAAGTTATAGTTATTTGTCCACAATCATTTTGTTTTCTTCCTTTAAACTATGTCTTTTGTGGGCAAAGCTAAGACACAGATAGCCACTAGGCACACTATAAGAAGCTCAGTATCACTAATTATTTAAAAATGCAAATTAAAACTACAATGAGGTATCAGCTCACACCAGTCAGAATGGTCATCATCAAAAGTCTACAAATAATAAAGGGTGTGGAGAAAAGGGAACTCATAAACTGTTGGTGGGAATGTAAATTGGTGCAGCAACGATTGAGAACAGTAAGGAGGTTCCTTAAGAAATTAAAAATAGAGTTTCCATATGATCCACTAAACCCACTCCTGGGCATATAGCTGAAGAAAACTCTAATTCAAAAAGACACATGCACTCAAATGTTCATAGCAACACTATTTACAATAACCAAGACATGGAAGAAACTCAAATGTTCATCAACTGATAAAAGGATAAAGAATATGGTGTACATATACACAATAGAATACTACTCAGCTATAGAAAAAAATAAAATAATGCCATTTAAAACAACATGGATGGGCTTAGATATTATCATACTAAGTGAAATAAGAGAAAGATAAATATCATATGATATTACTTAAATGTGGAATCTAAAATGTGATACAAAGGAACTTATTTACAAAACAAACAGACTTCATGCACAGAGAAAGTAAACTTATTGCTAAAGGGACAAGGGGGTAGATAAAATCAGAATTTGGGATTAGCAGATACACTTTTCTACATATAAAACAAACCACAAAGACCTACTGTATAGAACTGTGAACTACATTTAATATCTTATAGTAAATAGTAAACTATAATGGGAAAAAACATGAAAAAGTTTCATATATATACGTGTGTGTGTGTATATATATATATCTTCAGGATATTTTGCTGAACACAAGAAACCAACACAACATTGTAAATTAAGTATACTTCAATAAAAAGTTAAAAAATAACAACTACAAAAAGTATGTTGAATGAGCAAATTATACTTTCTCATACCACAAAGAAAAAGAAATGCAAGAAGCAAAGTGGTTGTCTGAGAAGGCCTTACAAATAGTTGAAAAAAGAAGAGAAGCAAAAGGCAAAGGAGAGAGGAAAGACATGCCATCTGAATGAGGAGGTCCAGAGAACAGCAAGGAGAGATAAGAAAGCCTTCTTAAGTGAACAATGCAAAAAACAGAGGAAAACAATAGATGGGAAAGAATAGAGATCTCTACAAGAAAATTGGAGATACCAACCAAGAGAACATTTCATGCAAAGATGGGCACAATATAGGACAGAAATGATACGGACCTAACAGAAGCAGAAGAGATTAAGAAAAGGTGGTAAGAATACACAAAAGGAGTATTAAAAAAAGGTTTTAATGATCCGGATAATCATGGCAGTGTGGGCACTCACCTAGAGGCAGATATCCTGGAATGTAATGTCAAGTGAGTGTGTGTGTGTGTGTGTGTGCGCGCGCGCGCGCGTGCGTGCACATGTGTGGCTGTGTGTGTGTGTGCGTGCACTCTACCTACCCTCAGTTGTATCTGACTCATAGTGACCCTATGGACTGTAGCCCACCAGGCTCCTCCATCCATGGGATTCTCCAGGCAAGAATACTGGAGTGAGTTGCCATGCTCTCCTCCAGGGGATCTTCCCAAGTTAGGGATCAAACCTGCATCTTTTGCAGCTCCTGCACTGCAAGCAGATTCTTTATCTCTGAGCCATCAGGGAAGCTCTGGGAAGTCAAGTGGGCTTTAGGAAACACTACTATGAACAAAGCTAGTGGAGGTGATGGAATTCTAGCTGAACTATTTCAAATACTAAAAGATGATGCTGTTAAAGTGCCGCATTCAATATGTCAGCAAATTTGGAAAATGCAGCAGTGGCCACAGCATTGGGGAAGGTCAGGTTTCACTCCAATCTCAAATAAAGACAATGCCAAAGAATGTACAAACTACCATGCAGTTGCACTCATTTCACTTGCTAGTAAGGTAATGTTCAAAATTCTTCAAATTAGGCTTTTCCTACACATGAACCAAAACTTCCAGATGTACAAGCTGGGTTTAGAAAAGGCAGAGGAACTAGAGATCAAATTGTCATCATCCAATGGATCATAGATAAACCAAGAGAATTCCAGGAAAAAAAATCAACTTCAGTTTCATTGACTATGTTAAATCCTTTAACAGTGTGGGATCACAACAAACTGTGGAAAATTCTTACAGAGATGGGAATACCCAACCACCTTACCTGCCTCCTGAGAAACCTCAATGAAGGTCAAGAAGCAAAAGTTAGAACTAGATATGGAACAATAGACTGGTACAAAATTGGGAAAGGGGTACATCAAAGCTATATATGATCACCCTCCTTATTTAACTTATATGCAGAGTTCAGTTCAGTCACTTAGTCGTGTCTGACTCTCTGTGTCCCCACGGACTGCAGCATGCCAGGCCTCCTGTCCATCACCAACTCCTGGAGTTTACTCAAACTCATGTCCATTGAGTCGGTGATGCCATCTAACCATCTCATCCTCTGTCATCCCCTTCTCTTTCTGCTTTCAATCTTTCCCAGCATCAGGGTCTTTTCCAATGAGTCAGTTCTTCACATCAGGTGGCCAAGGTATTGGAGTTTCAGCTTCAACACCAGTCCTTCCAATGAATATTCAGGATTCATTTCCTTTAGGATGGACTAGTTGGATGTCCTTGCTGTCCAAGGGACTTGCAAGAGTCTTCTCCAACACCACAGTTTAAAAGCATCAATTCTTTGGTGCTCAGCTTTTTTATAGTCCAACTCTCACATCCATACATAACTACTGGAAAAACCATAGCCTTGACTAGATGAACCTTTGTTGGCAAAGTAATGTCTCTGCTTTTTAATAAGCTGTCTAGGTTGGTCATAACTTTTCTTCCAAGGAGCAAGTGTTGTTTATTTTCATGGATGCAATCACCATCTGCAGTGATTCTGGAGCCCAAAAAATAAAGTCTGTCACTGTTTCCATCGTTTCCCCATCTGTTTGTCATGAAGTGATGGGACTGGATGCCATGATCTTAGTTTTTTGAATGTTGAGTTTTAAGCCAACTTTTTCACTTTCCTCTTTCACTTTCATCAAGAGGCTCTTTAGTTCTTTGCTTTCTGCCATAAATGTGGTGTCATCAGCATATTTGAGGTTATTGATATTTCTCCCGGCAATCTTGTTTCCAGCCTCTGCTTCACCCAGTCCAGCATTTATCATGATGTACTCTGTGTATAAGTCAAATAAGCAGGGTGACAATATACAGCCTTGACGTACTTCTTTCCCAATTTGGAACCAGTCTGTTGTTCCATGTCCAGTTCTAACTGTTGCTTCCTGACCTGCATACAGATTTCTCAGGAGGCAGGTCAGGTAGTCTGGTATGTCCATCTCTTGAGAATTTTCCAGTTTGTAGGGATCTACACAGTCAAAGGCTTTGGCATAGTCAATAAGGAAGAAGTAGATGTTTTTCTGGAACTCTCTCACTTTTTCGATGATTCAATAGGTTTTGGCAATTTGATCTCTGGTTCCTCTGCTTTTTCTAAATCCACCTTGAACATCTGGAAGTTTGCAGTTCGTGTCCTATTCAAGACTGGCTTGGAGTATTTTGAGCATTATTTTGCTAGCATGTGAGATGAGTGCAATTGTGCAGTAGTTTAAACATTCTTTGGCATTGCCTTTCTTTGGGATTGGAATGAAAACTGACCTTTTCCAGTCCTGTGGCCACTGCTGAGTTTTCCAAATTTGCTGGCATATTGAGTGCAGCACTTTCACAGCATCATCTTTTAGGATTTGAAATAGCTCAACTGGAATTCCATCACCTCCACTAGCTTTGTTCATAGTGATGCTTTCTAATGCCCACTTGACTTCACATTCCAGGATGTCTGGTCTAGGTCAGTGATCACACCATCGTGATTATCCAGGTCATGAAGATCTTTTTTGTACAGTTCTTCTGTGTATTCTTGCCACCTCTTCTTAATATCTTCTGCTTCTGTTAGGTCCATACCATTTCTGTCCTTTATCGAGCCCATCTTTGCATGAAATGTTCCCTTGGTATCTCTAATTTTCTTGAAGAGATCTTTAGTCTTTCCCATTCTGTTGTTTTCCTCTATTTCTTTGCATTGATCACTGAAGAAGGCTTTCTTATCTCTCCTTGCTATTCTTTGGAACTCTGCATTCAAATGGGTGTATCTTTCCTGTTCACCCTTGCCTTTAGCTTCTCTTCTTTTCACAGCTATTTGTAAGGCTTCCTCAGACAAACATTTTGCTTTTTTGCATTTCTTTTTCTTAGGGATGGTCCTGATCCCTGCCTCCTGTACAATGTCACAAACCTCTGTCCATAGTTCATCATGCACTATGTCTATCAGATCTAATCCCTTGAATCTATTTCTCACTTCCATTGTATAATTTTAAGGGATTTGATTTAGGTCATACCTGAATAGTCTAGTGGTTTTCCCTACTTTCTTCAATTTAAGTCTGAATTTGCCAGTAAGGAGTTCATGATCTGAGCCACAGTCAGCTCCCAGTCTTCTTCTTGCTGACTGTATAGAGCTTCTCCATCTTTGGCTGCAAAGAATATAATCAATCTGATTTCAGTGTTGACTATCTGGTGATGTCCATGTATAGCGTCTTCTCTTGTGTTGTTGGAAGAGGGTGTTTGCTGACCAGTGTGTTCTCTTGGCAAAACTCTATTAGCCTTTGCCCTGCTTCATTCTGTACTCCAAGACCAAATTTGCCTGTTACTCCAGGTATTTCTTGACTTCCTACTTTTACATTCCTGTCCCCTAGAATGAAATGGACATCTCTTTTGGGGGAGAGTACATCATGGGAAATGCCAGGCTGGATGAATCACAAGCTGGAATTAAGTTTGCCAGGAGAAGTATCAACAACCTCAGATATGCAGATGACACCACCCTTATGGCAGAAAGCAAAAAGGAACTAAAGAGTCTCTTGATGAGGGTGACAGAGGAGAGTGAAAGCTGACTTAAAACTCAGCATACAAAGAACGAAGATCATGGCATCTGATCCCATCACTTCATGGCAAATAGATGGGGAAAACTTGGAAGCAGTGACATGTTTTCTTTTTTGGGCTCCAAAATCACTGCTGATGGTGACTGCAGCCACAGAACTAAAAGACTCTTGCTCCTTGGAAGGAAAGCTATGACAAAGCTAGACAGTATATTAAAAAACTGAGATAGCACTTTGCCAACAGAGGTCCATATAATCAAAGCTATGGTTTTTCAAGTAGTCATGTATGGATGTGAGAGTTGGACCATAAAAAAGACTGAGAGGCAAAGAATTGATGCTTTCAAACTGTGGTGCTGAAGAAGACCCTTGAGAGTCCCCTGAACAGAAAGGAGATCAAAACAGTCAATCATAAAGGAAATCAACCCTGAATATTAATTGGAAGGACTGATGCTGAAGCTGAAGCTCCAATACTTTGGCCACCTGATACGAAGAACCAACTCACCAGAAAAGATTTTGACTATTTAGGAACATTTTCCAGAATTCTTCTATTGCCTTTTAATCAGCTCCAATCATGCCTCTTTTAATTGCATTGATCATAAACTTATTATGATTCAAAGAGATTTAGAGACTAATTGTTTTTGGCACGTGAACTCTTGACACATTTATATTAAACCTCATTGGCACTTACTCAATTGATGCTTCTTGGCAACTGTTCTGTTAGTTATGATCAACTGGCAATCAGATTTTAATCAAAGTTTTAATCTTAACTATGTACTGAAAATTTACATGTGATCCATGACAGCCAATTTAGGGGAAAAGAAGTCCAAGTGGTTCTTTGAATTTTGGCTAAGTGATCGTCAACGTTGACACCCATGTGATTCTAATCCAACACTACACAGACTGATCTAATATGATATATGAAAGAAAAGGGGGTTGTTTGAGGAATAAGGTGTTTAAAACATTTATCATTTAAAAATATAATTTTGTGAGACCAAAATTATAATTTAGAAACACAAGTAAGATAATAACTGTCTTTTAGAAACTAGCAAAAATGTGTGTAAATCCTACTAGGGTTTATGCCCATTTGTCACTTGCTGTTCATAATGGCTGGTTGGTGTCCAACACTGGTCAAGCATGTGGACTCTGGAGTAATATTCCCTGAGTTCAAGCTCAGTTCCAACATTTACAAGTTGTGAGCCTCAGGTATACTTTAAAACTCTCAGCCTTAGTTTTCTCATGTGTTAAATGAGGATTAGGGTCACATTTCCAAGACAATGTTGTGGTGAGGATGAGATAAATTACTTAAAGAAAACAATCATTTGCCACAGTTCCAGGTTTCTCACATACCCCCTAAAAAAGTTGGAGACTGTAATTATTCCATGGTATGCACTCAATTCGGAGAAGGCAATGGCACCCCACTCCAGTACTCTTGCCTGGAAAATCCCATGGACGGAGGAGCCTGGTGGGCTGCAGTCCATGGGGTCGCAAAGAGTTGGGCACAACTGAGTGACTTCACTTTCACTTTTAACTTTCATGCATTGAAGAAGGAAATGGCAACCCACTCCAGTATTCTTGCCTGGAGAATACCAGGGACAGAGGAGCCTAGTGGGCTGCTGTCTATGGGGTCACACAGAGCTGGACACGACTGAAGCGACTTAGCAGCAGCAGCATGCACTCAAATAACTGTGAGACAAAATGATAAAGTGCTATAAGAAAGGTACAGATAAAACTCTCTAGCTACATTGTCTTTCAAATTACTTTTTAATGGAAAAGTTATAAACCAGAGAAGGAAGAAAATGATGCTGGCAGCTATCCCTGTAATAAAAAAGAGCAAACACAGAGAAAGAAAATCAATGGAGGATTTAAAATGTTCTTTTTGCTGTGACATCTAACCTCCTGCTTCCAAATTTTTCCAATATAATAGTATAACCACTTTTAATGAAGAGCTGATACCACATTGCTGTTAATCCCTGTGACCCAAGAGGTTCACAAAACAGGGGTTAATGGTGTCAGTATTTCTGACAAATACTTTAATTGAATCTCAACAAGCAGCCAGATGTCCAGAGTGGGTGGAGCATTGCAATATAGAAAGTGAGAGAAGGAAAATGCATAGTCTCTGAAGGAGCTCTTAAGTGGCTGCGAGCATTTCAAATGCTACTTTGCTGGGGCTATAAGAAGATACAAAGTATATGGCCCAGAAATCAATAGTAAACAAACACCTAGCACTTTAGAGTAAGGGTCAGGAAGGCTGGACTGAGAAACTGAGCGCACGTGAAACGTGGGCCTGCCTGCAGATGTAAGAGATGCAGGTTCGATCCCTGGGTCAGAAAGATCCCCTGGAGAAGGACATGGCAACCCATTCCAGTATTCTTGCCTGGGAAATCCTTGAGGAGCCCGGTGGGCTACAGACCATGGTGTTGCAAGGAGTCACAACTTAAGAGAGTAAACGACAACAAAAGTAGTATAGAATAAAGGCTTACAGCCTGGATTCTCCAGTTTTGACATGCATTTGGATTATCTGAGGACCTTATTAAGAAATGCAGATTCAAGTTCAGTAGTTCCAGGGTGGGCCTGAGAGTCTGTATTTTCACAGCAGCGCCACTGATGCTGATGCTGCTGGTCTGAGGTTTCTCCTTTTGAGCAGCCAGGCGGTAGAGCACAGACCCTGCTTGGGTTTGGGTGGTGGCTCGTTCTCTTACCGGCTACCTGACCTTGGCCAAATCAGTTAACCTGTCTTTGAGTCTTTTTTTTTTTTTAATCTGTAAGAGGAGGATAAGATCAGTATCTAACTAAAATGGCCAATGTGAGGGCTAAATTAATTAATGAAGGTAAAGCATTTAAAACAGCACCCAGTACGAAGCAAGCACTCAATAAATGTAATTTATGAATAAGTAGGGATTTCTCATTATAAACATTTAGCCAGTCAACAGAGATGAACATCCCACAAATTTTAATTGAGTTTAATTCACCACAATAATTTATTTTAAGCCATTAATGTCAGCAATCACATTAATCTCCATATCCGAACCTTGGCATGTTATAATTTTTCAAGTCAATGAACTCAAAAAAGAAGCTAATTAACAATTCTCTTGGTGGTAACCATACTCAGAGGCATGAACTTGTCATTATATAACATAAACTTCTTAATCTACTTTTTTCAAGAAGAATGCAACACAAATAAGAACTGAAATATTTACAAATAACTGAAATGTATCATGCTAGTAGCCCCACAGCATTATAAACAGATTGTTTTTTTCTTGTATAAATCTCTTTTTACAACCAGAATTATTCTGTTTGTGGCCTATCTCCCTCATTATGAATTTAAGCTCCTTAAGAGACAATCGTTATCTCACCATATAGCTTATATAGCATATAACTTGCCGCTTGATATTAGACATATTATTAATAAACAAATGTTTGCAAAAATATCAAATAAATTGCTGAAGATATACTTCCATTGCACATTTCACTCACTTATCAGGAATATATTGAGTGTGATTTTTTTTTCTGATCTTTGTTCTAGGCGCTAACGTTAAGTTGCTTCAGTTGTGTCCGACTCTTTGTGACCCTATGGACTATGGCTTCCCAGGCTCCTCTGCCTATGGGGATTCTCCAGGCAAGAATACTGGAGTGGTTTGCCATTTTCTCCACCAGCCTAGGTGCTAACGAGGTAGAAACAAATAAGCTATAGTCTGTACGTTCAAGGAGTTCGTGGTCTAGTTTGGAGCAGAGTATGTGAACAAATAATTGAAAATAAGATCAATCCCAGATGGGTAGGGGATAGACAAGGAGAATGTTCATAGACTAGAGGTATGAGTGGGATAGAAAATTTCAGTTAAAGGAAGAACTCATGCAATTTTACAAAAGTGTGAAATAGACAAACAGAAACCTTAGATAGAACGAGTGTTTTTGTTAATTCCCTAAGTTGTGTCTAACTCTTTTGTGACCCTTTGGACTATAGCCTGCCAGGCTCCTCTGCCCATGGGATTTCCCAAGCGAGAATACTGGAGTGGGTTGCCATTTCCTTCTCCAGGGCATCTTCCCGACCCAGGGATTGAACCTACATCTTCTGTTTGGCAGGTGGAACCTTTACCACTGAGCCACTATCTGGAAATCCAGATAGAATGGGTACTAAAGAGCATGAATAGTCCTAGAAGTTAATAGTAGAGACAAAGGCAAGGTCCATATCACAGGCAACAACAAGGTGTCTTCTATTCTATAACAAGTATGAGCTATGATGGAAGGAAACTTAAATCATAAACACTAAAAGAAAAAAAATCTCCTCATAAGGAACACTAATATACAGAATGACTGTAACAGAGCATGCTGCTTGTGAATATCTATTCTCTTCTCCTTATAAACTGTCACCACAATAAAAAGGTAAATACCCTAACTTCTTTAAGCTAGGTATATAGTCCATGACTATTTTTAGTCAATGAATGAGTTGACTCTTGTGTGTAATTTCTGGAAGTGTCCTTAAAAATAGGGAACACATCCTTCTTAATGTTCCTTGCTGCTGCCTGAAATATGATGTAATGGTTGGAACTACAGCAGCTATTTGAACCATGAGGTGATCAAGAAAGAGGGATTCTTATGCTAAAATTCTAGAAAAGGTTAAGACAGAATGACTCCAGATACCTTAAACCCATGTTGATTATGAGTTGTCTAGCATCCAATTTCATTTATGTGAGAGGTTTTTTTCCCCCACTAATTTCGCTGGTCTTATTTTGGGATTTGTATGCCACTTATTCTAATTCTCAGTGTTACACATATAGAAATATGGAAGGGTTTCATTAAAGATGTAAAATGGTTACTGAAGGAAAGGAAGGAGATTACTAGAAGAAAGGGCATCAAAGAAGGACCAACATGTGCATGAAAATCATCAAGAATACAGTGCATTCAAGAAACCGAGAGAACTTCTGTGTAGATTATATTGTGGGAAAGAAGGTAGGAAGAACTGGGAAGGGAAGACAGGCACCAGGAAAAAGCCTTAAATATCATACTAAAATGCTTAGATTTTATGAGGCAATTAAGGGCCATGAAAGATTTTTAGATAGTTAAATGATGGGACTATAACTGGTTCTTACAACTCAGAGAGCTATGTGGACTTAGAAGGAAAAGCAAGAAATAGCCAAGTTCGGGGTCAACTGCAGGAATCTGAGAGAGCAAAGATGCCCAGACTAAGGGCCTTAACAATGAAGAATACGCAGCAGAAAAAAAAAATATTAAGCAAACATACTATGCAAGAATTAGTAACCACATAAGGGCAGGGTTATGAAGCAAAAGGAAGTTAGGATGACCTCTGGAAATGTGAAATGGCTCAGTCAGTTCAGTTAAAGGTGATGTTGTTCCCCAAGACAGGGAAAGAAAGGAGCAAGAGAAATAAAAACTGAAAATGCAAGTCAGACTTTGGGGACTAGGTAGAGAAAGAAAAAAGAAAAGAGAAACATGAATACTGAAAATATAGCTGTCTTTTTTCCTGTATTTAGGTTGCAGTTTAAATGGCATTTCCTCCAAGAAGTCTTCTCCAAATTCTCTTTCTAAAGGAGCCATTGCCCTCTCCAATCCCACGCTTACATCACTTCATTTTCTTCACAGCACTATTATTTTATAACTTCCTTTTTGTTTATTGTATACTTCAATTAGACTATAAGTTCCAAGACACTGAAAATTTGTTTGATCCTAATGATGGAATTAAAGTGTCCCTGACATATTAGGAGGCACTCAAAATTTTTGTTATTTGACTGTATCAGAGCACCTAAGTGCAGTGTGGAATGCTGAGATCATAAACAAAAATTAAAATATAAAGGGACTAAAGCCATCACATAGATAAGCTCCCTCATCTGACAGATGACAAGGAACATGGGCTCCAGCAGTGCCTAAAAAAACTTGCCCCGAATGACACAACCAATTAGGTGGGAAGACGCAGAAGACCTGAGTTCAAATCCAATCGCCATTTACTAATGACACAAGAGTCATGAGAACTGCATGACCTCAAGCATCTGTTTCATGAGCTTTAAAAAATATTGCTTCCTTCACGTATGTTTTGAGAATTAAATAAACTACAATACATACAAGCTTGTTCTTCAGGATTCTCACCCAATCTGTCCCAAATCATTCATTCCCAATTCTTACTTATTATTTATTATACACAATGACATCATTAGTACTACTTCTAGGGTCTCTTTCCAGCTTGTTTTAACTTTCACAACACATATTTCATATATTTGCAAATTTCCTGTTTACCACACTGTGGAACAATTTTCCTCTCTTTGTAGCTCTTTGACCTTTTATTAATGAGGTGTAAAACTACACTCTGTTTGACCTTCGCTGCTTTTGTGTCTTTCTCAGTCTCTTAAGTGAGTAACTCAGCAAATTAAATTTTATTACAACTACTGAGAGGCAGGGAGCATAACGCAGTTTTCTTACTGCAGGCCCCTCACTACACGCTGTGTGACCTTGGACAAGTTAAAAACCCCTTTGGCCTAAGATTCCTCACCTGTAAAGCAGAGGTGACAATGCACTTTCCAGGTTATTATGGAGATTGCATAAATCAACATATAAAAAATTAAGCTGTTCCCAGTATATGTTTCAAAAAGTATTAATGTTTATTTTTCTTCCTCTTTATTATACCATGTATGAAATTGCTCAGATAATTCTCTTACCAGTGCTGTGAAATTATTTCCAATTTTCCCCATTTTACAAAATACAATACATAGGCTCTGAGAGTTTAAGTAACTTCCTCAAGATCACAAAGCTAGTGAAGAGGCAGTGTTAATAATCAAATTCAAGAGCCAGTTCTGTTGAAAGACAAATCTATGCTCTTGACCATGTCAACATAAGTCTCCATTTTAAAGGAGCCAGATCACTTCCCCATCAAAGCAGACATTTATTAAACCAAGTTGCCATCAAATGCACTTGAATTAAGTAAATTTTTGAGCAATATATTTCTTAAAGTAAGAGCAACAGGCATTAAGATAAGGGGGAAAGCTTGGTGAGATGGGTTGTCAGTGATATGGGAAGCTTCTGGAGGTCTTGGGAAGACCTTAGACATTTGACTGTTTCTAATTACATTAAGCCCCAGGTTACTACAATGACCTACCTAAAAGTCAACTCCAAACCAGCAGTAATCTGGTCTACAAATTTCTTTTCTCAGTTTTGCTGGGGGCACTTAGGCCAAAATGCTTAACTACAGGCTATGTCTCTCTTTTTCATTAACTGAATTACAACTCATAAATGCTGACATGTGTCAGAAGAACAACTCTTGAAGGGGCATTTCCTTAACATGGTTGTGTCTGAACCTAGGGGCCTGCACCTTGCAAGGACAGCTTTGTTAGCTGTGGTTGTGTCTTGTTACCAAGTTAACAGGGGAAAGCTCACTTTATTGCCTATAATGAGCTCACTCAACTAACAATTTCTATTGGAAAGCCTTTTCAGAATCAGAATAGTTAGACAAAGTAGATGTTTTAAACTTCTTGATGATTTATGACACAGTCCACCCTGTGGTTACTGTTCTTTTCTCTTCAAAATAACAAGTAGTGTTAAGTGCTGGCATCTAATTTTATCAACATAGGTCAGTGCTCTCTGTTTTTTTTGGTATCTTCTTTTACTTTTTATTTTATATTGGGGTACAATGCCATGTTAGTTTCAGGTGTGTAACAAAGTGGTTCAGTTACACATATACATATATTCATTTTTTTCAGATTCTTTTCCCATATAGATTATTACAGAATATGAAGTTCCCTGTGCTATACAGTAGATCCTTGATTATTTTATATATAGTAGTGTGTATACGTTAATCCTAAACTCCTGATTTATCCATCCCCCATATTTCCCCTTTTGTAACCATAACTTTGTTTTCAAGCTCTGTGAATGTGTTTCTGTTTTATAAATCATTTCATTTGTATCATCTTGATAGAGTTCACATATAAATGCTACTATATGATATTTGTCTTTCTCTGGTTTACTTCACTTAGTATAGTATACACTTAGTATGATAACCTCTGGGTCAATTCATGTTGCTGCAAACGGCACTATTTTATTCTATAATATGGCTGAGTTATATTCTATTATATATTCTAAGATACATGTAAAATCCATTAAATACACACACACACACACACACACACACACACACACACATATGCTGCACTCAATATGCCAGCAAATTTGGAAAACTCAGCAGTGGCCACAGGACTGGAAAAGGTCAGTTTTCATTCCAATCCCAAAGAAAGGCAATGCCAAAGAAAGCTCAAACTACCACACAATTGCACTCATCTTACACGCTAGTAAAGTAATGTTCAAAATTCTCCAAGCCAGGCTTCAGCAGTACGTGAACCGTGAACTTCCAGATGTTCAAGCTGGTTTTAGAAAAGGCAGAGGAACCAGAGATCAAATTGCCAACATCCACTGGATCATCGAAAAAGCAAGAGAGTTCCAGAAAAGCATCTATTTCTGCTTTATTGACTATGCCAAAGCCTTTGACTGTGTGGATCACAAGAAACTGTGGACAATTCTGAAAGAGATGGAAATACCAGACCACCTGACCTGCCTCTTGAGAAACCTATATGCAAGTTAGGATGCAACAGTTAGAACTAGACATGGAACAACAGACAAATAGGAAAGGAGTACGTCAAGGCTGTATATTGTCACCCTGCTTTTTTAACTTCTATGCAGAGTACATCATGAGAAACACTGGGCTGGAGGAAGCACAAGCTGGAATCAAGATTGTTGGGAGAAATATCAATAACCTCAGATATGCAGATGACACCACCCTTATGGCAGAAATTAAAGAGGAACTAAGAAGCCCTTAAAAGTGAAAGAGGAGAGTGAAAAAGTTGGCTTAAAGCTCAACATTCAGAAAACGAAGATCATGGTATCTGGTCCAATCACTTCATGGGAAATAGATGGGGAAACAGTGGAAACAGTGTCAGACTTTATTTTTTGGGGCTCCAAAATCACTTCAGATGGTGACTGCAGCCATGGAATTAAAAGACACTTACTCCTTGGAAGGAAAGTTATGACCAACCTAGATAGCATATTAAAAAGCAGAGATATTACTTTGCCAACAAAGGTCCGTCTAGTCAAGGTTATGGTTTTTCCAGTGGTCATGTATGGATGTGAGAGTTGGATTGTGAAGAAAGCTCAGTGCCGAAGAATTGATGCTTTTGAACTGTAGTGTTGGAGAAGACTCTTGCAAGTCCCTTGGACTGTAAGGAGATCCAAACAGTCCATCCTAAAGGAGATCAGCCCTGGGTGTTCATTGGAAGGACTGATGCTGAGGCTGCAACTCCAATACTTTGGCCATCTCATGAGAAGAGTTGACTCATTGGAAAAGACCCTGATGCTGGGAGGGATTGGGGGCAGGAGGAGAAGGGGAAAACAGAGGATGAGATGGCTGGATGGCATCACTGACTCGATGGACATGAGTTTGAGTGAACTCCGGGAGTTGGTGATGGGCAGGGAGGCCTGGCGTACTGCGATTCATGGGGTCGCAAAGAGTCGGACATGACTGAGCAACTCAACTGAACTGATGTAGATATATACATATATATTTATGGGTAAATTTTATATATATATATATAATATAAATAATGTATATATAATGGATAAGATCTTTATCCATTCAGTTGTTGGTGGATTTACTCACTTTCATGTCTTGGCTATTGTAAACAGTGTTGCAGTGAACACGGTGGAGCATGTATCTTTCTGAATCATGGTTTTCTCCAGATATATGCCCATGAGTGGGATGACTGGATCCTATGGTAGCTCTATTTTTAGTTTTATAAGGAATATCCATACATTTCTCCATAGTGATTGTGCCAATTTACATTCCCACCAACAGTGTAAGAGAGATCCCTTTTCTCCTCATGCTCTCCAGCATTTATTATTTATAGGCTTTTTGATGAAGGCCATACTGACTGGTGTGGGGTGATACCTCATTTTAGTTTTAGTTTACATTTCTCCACTAGTAATGTTGAGTATCTTTTCAGGTGCCTTTTAGCCATCTATGTGTCTTCTTTGGAGATAAGTCTATTTAGATCTTTTGATCATTTTTTGATTGGGTTGTTGTTTTTTTGATATTGAGTTGCATGAGCAGTTTGTATATTTTGGAGATTAATGCCTTTTTTATTGCTTCATGGTCTCCTGTGCCATGCAAAAGCTTTTAAGTTTAATTAGATCCCATTTGTTTATGTTCTTTAGGAAGCAGGTTGAAAAAGACCTTGCTGTGATTGATGTCAGAGTATTCTGCCTATGTTTTCCTTTAAGAATTTTATAGTATCCAATAGTACATTTAGGTCTTTAGTCTCTTTTGAGTTTATTTTTGTCTATGGTGTTAGAGAATGTTCTAATTTCATTCTTTTACATGTAGCTTTCCAGTATTCCCAGCACCACTTACTGAAGAAACTATCTTCCCCCTTGTATACTCCTGCCATCTTTTTCATAGATTAACTGACCACAGGCATGTGGGTTTATATCTATCTGTTCTGTTGACCTATATTTCTGTTTTTGTGCAAGTACCATACTTTTTTGATTACTGTAGCTTTGAAGGGTAGACTGGAGTCAGGGAGCCTGATTCCTCCAGCAGTGTTTTTCTTCCTCAGGATTGCTTTGACTTTTCAGGGTATTTTGTATTTCTACATAAATTAAAACATTTTTTTGTTCTAGTAAAATGCCATTGGTAATTCAATAGGGATTGCATTTGATCAATTGATTGCCTTGGGTGGTATAGTTATTTTGACAACAATTGATTTTTCCAATGTAAGAAAATGATGGATCTTTCCATCTGTTTGTGTCATCTTTGATTTCTTTCATCGTGTCTTACAGTTTGCAGAGTAGAGGTCTTTTGCCTCCTTTGCTGCTGATGATGTTTAGTTGCTAAGTCGTGTCTGATTCTTTGGTGACCCCATGGGCTGTAGCCCACTGGGCTCCTCTGTCCATGGGATCTTCCAGGCAAGAATACTGGACAGGGCTGCCATTTTCTTCTTCAGGAGATCTTCCCAACCCATTGGCAGGCAGTTTCTTTACCACTAAGTCACCAGCAAAGTCCACATTTGACTATTTAGGTAGGGTTTATTTCTAGTTATTTTATTCTTTTTGATGTGTTTATAAAGATTATTTTTCTTTCCGATCTTTCATTATTAGTGTATATGAAAGAAAGACATTTCTGTGTATTAATTTTGTATCCTGCAACTTCCCTGAATTCATTGATGAACTCTAGTATTTTTCTGGTAAGGACTGTCTATGTATAGTATCATGTCATCTACAAACAATGACAGTTTTACTTTTTCCTTTCCAATTTGGATTCCCTTTTGTTTTTTTCATCTCTCTGATTGTCATAGCTATGATTTCCAAAACTATTTTGAAAAAAAAATTGTGAGAGTAGAATGCCTTTTCTTGTTCTTGACCTTAGAGGAAATGATTTTAGCTTTTCACTGTTGAGTATGATGTTTGTGAAGGATGTGCCATATATGGCCTTTTGTATGTTGAGGTAGGTTACCTCTATGCCCACTTTCTGGAGAGTCTTTTTTTTTTTTTACCATAAATGAGTGTTAAATTTTGTCAAAAGCTTTCTCTGTATCTATTGAGATGGTTATATAACTTTCATTATCCAGTTTGTTGATGTGGTATGTCGCTGATTTGTGGATGTTGAAATATCCTTGAATCCCTGGGATACTCCCACTTGATTATGTTGTATGATGCTCTTAATGTGTTGTTGGATTTGATTTGCTAGTACTTGTTGAAGATTTTTGTGTCTATGTTCATCTGTGGTACTGGGCTCTATTTTTCTTGTTTTTGTGGTATCTTTGTCTGGTTTTGCTATCAGGGTAATGGTGATCTCATAGAATGAGTCTGGTAGTGTTCCTTCCTCTAATTTTTTGAAATAGTTTCATAAGGATAGGTGTTAACTCTTTGTTAAATGTTTGATAAATTCCCCTAGGAAGCCGTTTAGTTCTCGACTTTTGTTGTTGGAATTTTTTTTTAATCAGTCACAGTTTCAACATCAGTACTTGTGAGTGGTTTGTTCATATTTTCTATTTATTCCTGTTTCAGTCTTAGAAGATTGTACTTTTCTAAGCATTTGACCATTTTTATTATGTTGTCCATTTTATTGGCATATAGTTGCTTGTTGTAGTTTCTTATGATGCTTTGCATTTCTGTGGTGTTCATTGTAACCTCTCCTTTTTCATTTTTAATTTTATTGATTTGGGGTTGTTCCCTATTTTCCTTGAAGATTCTGGTTGTCAATTTCATTTATCTTTTCATACAACCTGCTTTTAGTTTCACTGATTTTATTCTATTGTTTCTCCGTCTCTATTTCATTTATTTATGCTGTGATCTTTATGATTTCTTTCCTTCTACTAACTTTGAGTTTTGTTTGTTCTTCTTTCTCTAGTTGTTTTAGATGTAAGATTAGGTTGTTTATTTGAGATTTTTCTTGTTTCCTGAGGTAATACTGTATTGCTATAAACATTCCCCTTAGAATTGCTTTTGCTGTGTCCCATAGGTTTTGGATCATGTTTTCACAATGATCAGGTATTTTATGTCTCTCATTTCTTCAGTGATTTGCCTGTTGATTAATAGCATACTGTTTAGCTTCCGTAGATTTTTTTTTTTTGCACATTTTCTTCTTTTAGTTGATTTCTAATCTCACTGCAAATGTGGTCAGAAAAAATGCTTGATATGATCTCAATTTGCTTAACTATACTGAGGTTTACTTTGTGGCCCGGCATGTGATTTATCCTGGAGAATGTTCCATGTGCACTTGGAAAGAATGCGTATTCTTCTGGTTTTGGCATGTCCTATAAATGTCAGTTAAGCCCATCAGGTCGAATGTATCATTTAACGCTTGTTTCCTTACTGATTTTCCATCTGAATAATCTGTTGATGAGAGAGGAATGTTAAGGTATCTCACTATTATGTTACTGTTGACTTCTCTTTTTATGACTGTTAGCATTGGCTTATATATTGAGGTGCTCCTATATTGGGTGCATATATAATTACACTTCTTATATCTTCCTGTTGGATTGATCCCTCCATCCTTATGTAGTTCCCTTCTTTGTCTCTTTTTATCTGACATAAGTATTGTTTTCTTCTGATTCCCATTTGCATGGAATATCTTTTTCCATTACTCACTTTCAGTCTGTACGTGTCCCTAGGTCTTAACCGGATATTTATACAAGCTTTTTCTTCTTTCTGTTCAACAGCAGAGATTTCCACCAATCTATCTTCCAGCTCAGTTTTTTGTTCCTCTGCTTCATTTATTCTGCTATTGATTCCTTCTAGTGTATTTTTCATTTGATTAATTGTATTGTTCATTTCTGTTTGTTCCTTAAATCTTCTCTTGGTTAAACATTTCTTATATCTTCTTAGTCTGTGCCTCCATTCTTTTTCTGAGATTTGGATCATCTTTACTATCATTATTCTGAATTCTTTTTCAAGCAGACTGCCTAACTCCACCTCACTTAGTTGTTCTTCTGGGGTTTTATCTGGAAACATATTTCTCTGCCGTCTCCGTTTTGTCTGAATTTCTGCATTTGTTGTTTTCACTTCTCAGGCTCCAGGTTTGTAGTTATTTTGCTTCTGCTGTTTACCCCCTGGTGGTAGAGGATGGTTCAGGAATTTGTGCAGGCTTCTTGGTGGTAGGGACTAATACTAGTCCACTGGTGGGTGGAGCTGGGTCTTATCCCTCTATTCAGTTCAGTCGCTCAGTCACATCCGACTCTTTGCAACCCCATGAACTGCAGCACGCCAGGCCTCCCTGTCCATCATCAACTCCCTGAGTTCACCCAAACCCATGTCCATTGTGTTGGTTATACCATCCAACCATCTCATCCTCTGTTGTCCCCTTCTTCTCCAACCCTCAATCTTTCCCAGCATCAGGGTCTTTTGAAATGAGTCAGCTCTTCACATCAGGTGGCCAAAGTACTGGAGTTTCAGCTTCAACATCAGTCCTTCCAATGAACACCCAGGACTGATCTCCTTTAGGATGGACTGGTTGGATCTCCTTGCAGTCCAAGGGACTCTCAAGAGTCTTCTCCAACACCACAGTTCAAAAGCATCAATTCTTCAGTGCTCAGCTTTCTTCACAGTCCAACTCTCACATCCATACATGACCACTGGAAAAACCACAGCCTTGACAAGATGGACCTTTGTTGGCAAAGTAATGTCTCTGCTTTTTAATATGCTATCTAGGTTGGTCATAACTTTTCTTCCAAGGAGCAAGCATCTTTTAATTTCATGGCTGCAATCACCATCCACAGTGATTTTGGAGCCCAGAAAAATAAAGTCAGCCACTGTTTCCCCATCTATTTGCCATGAAGTGATGGGACCAGATGCCATGATCTTAGTTTTCTGAATGTTGAGCTTTAAGCCAACTTTTTCACTCTCCTCTTTCACTTTCATCATGAGGCTCTTTAGTTCTTCACTTTCTGCCATAAGGTTGGTATTATCTGTATATCCCTCTATTGGGAAGAGTCATGTAAAGAGGTATGTTTAGAGATGGCTGTGCACTCAGGATGACTTTAAGCAGCCTATCTGATGATGGACTGCAGCACACCAGGCCTCTCTGTCCCTCACCATCTCCTGCAGTTTGCCCAAGTTCATGTCCACTGAATAAGTGATATCATCCAACCATCTCATCCTCTGTTGCCTCCTTCTCTTGCTGCCCTCAGTATTTGCTAGCACCAGGGTCTTTGCCAATGAGTCAGCTCTTCAGACCAGGTGGCCAAAGTATTGGAATTTCAGCTTCAGCTTCAAAATCAGTACTTCCAATGAGTATTCAGTTTTGATTTCCTTTACAATTCAGTTCAGTTGCTCAATCATGTCCAGCTCTTTTGCGACCCCATGCATGGACTGTAGCATGCCAGGCTTCCCTGTCCTTCACCAACTCCCGGAGCTTGCTCAAACTCATGTCCATCAAGTCGGTGATACTATCCAACCATTTCATTCTCTGTTGTCCCCTTTTCCTCCTGTCTTCAATCTTTCCCAGCATCAGGGACTTCTCCAATGAGTCAGTTCTTCACATCAGGTGGCCAAAGTACTGGAGTTTCAGCCTCAGCATCAGTCCTTCCAATGAATATTCAGGACTAATTTCCTTTATGATTGACTGGTTGGATCTCCTTGCAGTCCAAGGGACTCTCAAGAGTCTTCTCCAATACTACAGTTCAAAAACATCAATTTTTTGGCCCTCAGCTTTCTTTACAGTCCAACTCGAACATCCATACATGACTACTGGAAAAACCATAGCTTTGACTAGCTGAACCTTTGTTGGCAAAGTAATGTCTTTGCTTTTTAATATGCTGTCTAGGTTTGTCATAACTTTTCTTCCAAGGAGCAAGCGTCTTTTAATTTCATGGCTGCAGTCACCATCTGCAGTGATTTTGGAACTCCCCCCACCTCCCAAATAAAATCTGTCACTGTTTCCATTGTTTCTCCATCTATTTGCCATGAAGTGTTTAGACAGGATGCCACATTCTTAGTTTTTTGAATGTTGAGTTTTAAGCCAGCTTTCTCACTCTCCTCTTTCACGTTCATGAAGAGGCTCTTTAGTTTTTCTTCGCTTTCTGCCATAAGGATGGTGTCATCTGTGTATGTGAAGTTACTGATATTTCTCACGGCAATCTTGATTCCAGCTTGTGTTTCATCTAGTCCAGCATTTCTCATGATGTACTCTGCATATAACTTAAATAAGCAGGGTAACAATACAGCCTTGATGTACTCCTTTTCCAATTTGGAACCAGTCCGTAGTTCCATGTCTGTTTCTAGCTGTTGCTTCTTGACCTGCATAGAGATTTCTCCTGACCTTAGGAAGCAGGTCAGGTGGTCTAGTATTCCCATCTGCTTCAGAATTTTCCACAGTTTGTTGTGATCCACACAGTCAAAGGTTTTGGCATATTCAGTAAAGCAGAAGTAGATGCTTTTTCTAGAACTCTCTTGCTTTTTTGATGATCCAACAGATGTTGGTGATTTGATCTCTGGTTTTTCTGCCTTTTCTAAATCCACCTTGAATATCTGGAAGTTCACGGTTCATGTACTGTTGAAGCCTGGCTTGGAGAATTTTGAGCATTACTATGTTAGTGTGGGAGATGAGTGCAATTGTGTGGTAGCTTGAACTTTCTTTGGGATTGGAATAAAACTGACCTTTTCCAGTCCTGTGGCCACTGCTGAGTTTTCCAAATTTGCTGCCATATTGAATGCAGCACTTTCACAACATCATCTTCCAGGATTTGAAATAGTTCAACTGGAATTCCATCACCTCCACTAGCTTTGTTCATAGTGATACTTCCTAAGGCCCACTTGACTTCACATTCCAGGATATCTGGCTCTAGGTGAGTGATCACACCATTGTGGTTGTCTGGGTCATGAAGATCTTTTTTATATAGTTCTTCTGTGTATTCTTGCCACCTCTTCTTAATATATCCTCTGCTTCTGTTAGGTCCATACCATTTCTGTTCTTTATTGTGCCCATCTTTGCATGAAATGTTCCCTTGGTGTCTCGAATTTTCTTGAAGAGATCTCTAGTCTTTCCCATTCTGTTATTTTCCTCTATTTCTTTGCATTGATCACTTAGGAAGGCATTCTTATCTCTCCTTGCTAGTCTTTGGAACTCTGCATTCAGAAGGGTATATCTTTCATTTTCTCCTTTGCCTTTAGCTTCTCTTCTTTTCTCAGCTATTTGTAAGGCCTCCTTAGACAACCATTTTGCCTTTTTGCATTTATTTTTCTTGGGCATGGTCTTGATCACTACCTCCTGTAAAATGTCATGACTGGCTTAATCTCATTGCTGTCCATGGGACTCTAAGAGTCTTTCCTAGCACCACAGTTCAAAACCCTCAATCCTTCAGGCTGTTGGATGAGGCCAAATCTTGGTGCCAAAATGGCAAGCCCTAGCAGAGCACAGGGTAGTGAATGTAGGCTGGGGCCTTTGCTACCACTGTTCTTCTCACAGTGAGTGAGAAGAACCCCACCTTCCCAGGAGACTTCCAAGATCCCCAGGTAGGTCTGGCCCATACTTTACGAGGGTCACTGCTTTGCCCTAGGTCCCAGTGCTCAGGAAACATTGTGTATGCCCTCTGAGAGTGTAGTCTCTGTTTTCCCTAGACCTGTGTAGCTCCTGCACTCGTGTCCCATTGGCCTACAAAGTCAAATGCTCTGGGGGCTCCTCCTCCTGATGACAGACCCCAGGCTGGGGAGCTTGACATGGGACTCAGAACTTTCAATCCTGTGGGAGAACCTCTGTGGTATAATTATTTTCCAGTTTGTGGTTTGCAACCTAGCAGGTATGGGATTTGATTATATTGCAAAAGTGACCATCCTCCTGTCTTATTGGATGTAAAATATCTTTGGATATAGAATCTATGGATGCAGAATATCTTTTTTGGATGTTCCAGTCTTTTTTTGCTGATGGTTGTTCAGCAGTTAGTTGTGATTCTGATGTTTCCATGAGCAGAGCTGAGCTCAAGTCCTTCTACCCCACCATCTTGCATCTTGTCTCCTCCCTCCTCCAATGCTCTCATTTGACAACTCTGTCATGGGTTCTCAACCTGGGCTGCACACAGGAATCACGTGGAAAGGTTTTCAGTACTCCAGTGCTGATGCCCAGGTTACAGTCAGGCCCAATAAGGACTCTCTGTTCCTGGAATCCAGGCATCAGTATATTTAAAGCACACACAGTGATAAAATATGCAGTTAAAGTTCAGAACCACTGCTTCAGGGGCTCAGGAAAAGTATTAGCAATTTGTGTAAAAGCAACAAACAAATAAAAATTCCCTGAAATTGTCTTTAAAGAGATACTGATTATTATGGGCTATTGTTTATCTGCTCCTTTCAGCACACTGCTTGACCTATCTGGCTTTTTTAATCTCCTGACTATATTTTCTTCATGTAAAACCTCATTAGACTGCTATTATTTGAGTTCAATGCTCCTGAGTTTCCAAAATAAAACACCTCTGGGCAAAACATCATTTGGATCACTTGATGGAAATCAGAAAGTCAAAACATATTGCTATTAAAGCTGCTTGTGAAGCAGCAACTATTGCTTTTTCACCAAGGAAAAAGCTCAGGAAAGTTCACCTTGCTCATCAAATATTCAAACAAATCTGGAACTTCTAAGTGACCACTGAGAAGAAATAATTTAGGCTGAGATATAATACACTGAAGAAAGAGAAGACACATGGGGAAGTCAACCATTGAAAGCCGTGTAGTAGAAGGCTTCTGGCAAGTATCCATGTGCAACAAAGCCACTTTGCCTTAGATCCTGTAGTTATAGACATAGGAAACTGAATCAGTTGCATCTTTTAAAAACCAAGTCTTCGAAAAAGGTTTTTGCTTAAAATGTTATTTACTTTAAATATGGATTTCTGCTACAAAAAAGCATAGATCAGAGGTAACTGACTGCTCTGCGCTAGGTTCAGTATTAAGTGCTTCATATTCATTACATCATTTAATGAATGAACCTATGAGGCAGGTGATGTTATCCCATTTTACAGATGAGGCAACTAAGGTGCAGAACTTTTATGTAACCTGCCCAGTGTTATAGGACTAGCAGGTAAGTCCAAGAAAAACACGAGTTTATACCTGCCAGAAAAGACAGTCAAAGTAATCTCCACTGACAATATTACAGAGTTCTCAGAAAGACAACTAGCTACTAAGAAAAATACTTTTTGTTTAATTTATAAAAAGGGATGAACCAAAGACAGATAGACATCAACAGAAAGAAGATCAGCAAAAATTCAAATAATGATGTGTGGGCACCAAAAGCATGATCTATATTAGAACAGTCACAATAGAAACACTGGATTTGTCTAACTTCCCAGAGAACAAATACCCGTAGTTACCCTTGAAGAACTAGTTTGTAAACAGTGACAGTGCAGTAAAGTCCATTTAAAAGTCCATTGAAATTTAACAAGGGAAAGGCAAGGTTATAAACTACTCTAAAGCATCACATAAAATTCCTGAAGCCCCAGTAAATAATCTTTTAGTATTTCTGCTTTTTTTTTTTTTTGAAGTAGGGGTTTCTAATTTCATTGCAATGATAATGTGCTTAAAATGGAAGGAAAATGGTATAAAGATTTTAATCCATTTCTCTTTATTACTCTGATATCCTGTCCTTTACTGATTTTGCTTTTTACTCAACCATCACTCTTCTTTTCTCTTTCTTCTATTTGAGCTCACCCAACTAACTGTGATCTCCTTTATCATATATGACTGCCTCTATTTTTATTTCAAAACTGCACATGAAGAAAAAAAGTATTTTAAAAGAATTTACTTTGAAAGTAGTTTTTATGAACAAGCATGTTAAACTTTTGCAAATTAAGCTGATAAATTTGGCACCCCACTCTTAGATGGCAGCAAGCATCTCAATCCACACGGTCATGTGGTTCAAATTAAAGCACATACATTTTCCTGGCAAGTTATTTTTTTAGATTAAAAAATGTATTCTCTATCAAAACATCTAAATTTGAATAATACAGCTGAATACAACAGTGAAAAATTCAACTTTAATTGAACTCCTACTCTACACACAGACATGAGTTTAGATTTGAGATTAAATTTGAGTTGAGATTAAATCACTGGAATTTAAAGATAAGCTAAATATTTTGGATAATATTGAATGATTATTAAACAAGGAAGAATGTTGTAAATAGTATTTTGCACAACAATGGTCATCACTTGTTCAATATTTATTATGAGCAGGCAATATCTAATTGTTGTTTCTAATGCTTCCAACCAGTGATTGCTATAGTTTTTTTGAGTTTTTCTCTCTCTAAAACATGTGTGAGCATGCATTTTATATGCACTAGAGTATAAATCTGTACAAATTGATAAAACATATTTATTATAAAGTATATTCAAATGTTGATATTAGAAATGATGAGAAAATATAAAGAAAAAGCATCTGGTACTTCATAGATCATCTTTAGCATTTCCTGGGAGAAAGCTCTCATACTGGAAAAGATAACTAATTATGCTGTGTGGCAGAGACCACTGGTAGTCCCCAAATATTTAGTGTCCTTTCCTTCCATAGGATGGGATCTTCAATTTTTATCTGGGCCCATGTCAGCTCAGAATGAAGATTATTTACATTTGGCCATCCATTGCAGCTAGGTGTGGCTTTGTGCCTAAGTTATAATCCTTAGGATAGAATGGGAAATTGTCTTTCCAACTTCTCAGAGGTGCTTTCAAAGGGAGGAGCCATGCTGTAATTCTGCCCACCTGCTTCTTGCTATGTCATCATGGAGGCTACGTGCACAAAGGCAACATTCAAGGATGCCAGAGCAAGTAGATAAGGAGCTCAGGTCCACTTAAGACCTTAGAGCAATTCAGATTCTCCAGTTCTGGAAACTCACTCACGGACTATTATAGGTGGGAGAAATACATTTCTGTCTTGCAAGAGCACTGTTATTTTGGTCTCTGCAAAATGTATATGAAAATATATACTAAATAATACACCATGCAAGACAGTTACTACTCCTTCTACTTGAGGGAAAAGATGAGGGAAAAGTATCAGAGAAGTCAGTTTTCCAAGGTTAACCAGCTAATGTATGGTAGGATCAAAAGAGCCCAATGTCTATCCTCTTTCCACTAAAGGAGGCAACCTCCTGTGAGAAAACACTATAAAATAAGGAGGAAGAAGACATTAATTGTGCATAGAAGGACTGATGAGGGCTTCCTGACAGAGGTGATAATTTAATGGGATCTTAATATATGGACATGGAGGATAAGGCTTTCTAGGCTAATGGAACAAAGCCAGCAACAGCAGTGTGATAAGGAAGCACAGAAAAGGCT
This sequence comes from Bubalus bubalis, assembly GCF_019923935.1. Classification (NCBI taxonomy): domain Eukaryota; kingdom Metazoa; phylum Chordata; class Mammalia; order Artiodactyla; family Bovidae; genus Bubalus; species Bubalus bubalis. Next base: position 91,914,203 of record NC_059161.1, on the reverse strand, counting down.
CAGGAAAAGCTTATGACTCATTTTTTGTAAGTAATCACTATTGCTTCTTGGCTTTGTTTATTCAATATATATTTCAGAGCACCAACCACAAAAGTAGGCACAGAACAAGAGGTACAGCAGTGAAAAAAAAGATATCTACAAATTCTCAAACACATCCAAAGCTGATACTACTGGACCACAGAAAGGTCTAAATCTCATATCAAGCAAACAAGGTCTTCTTAATCAGACTCAGCCTTACCCTTCCAGCTTCATGCTACACTGCTGCTCTAAGCTTCAGCCACACAGAAGTCAGGACATATGAGTTTCCAGATGTATGATCTTTGCCCATACCGTTTCCTCTCCCTAAAATGTATTTTCTCTACTTTGCCTGGATACATCTTACTCTTCAAGAGCCAGCTAAAATTCTACCTTTCCCTGACTTCCTCAAATGAGATGGCTCTTTATAGCAGATTCCCTTAAAGCAGTTTTCAAACATCTTTGTTCATTCATTTATTCAGAGAGCCAATCCAGCAAAAATATGCAAGTTTATAGAGGTACAATGGTGGGAAAGATTAAGTAAATTTTCCCTATGTGCCTGAGGTGTTTATATTCTAGGAAGAAGTATCAGTCATTAGAATTCCAGTTGAGCTATTTCAAATCCTGAAAGATGATGCTGTGAAAGTGCTGCATTCAATATGCCAGCAAATTTGGAAAACTCAGCAGTGGCCACAGGACTGGGAAAGGTCAGTTTTCATTCTAATCCCAAAGAAAGGTAATACCAAAGAATGCTCAAACTACCACACAGTTGCACTCATCTCACACGCTAGTAAAGTAATGCTCAAAATTCTCCAAGCCAGGCTTCAGCAATACATGAACTGTGAACTTCCACATGTTCAAGCTGGTTTTAGAAAAGGCAGAGGAACCAGAGATCAAATTGCTAACATCCGCTGGATCATGGAAAAAGCAAGAGAGTTCCAGAAAAACATCTATTTCTGCTTTATTGACTATGCCAAAGCCTTTGACTGTGTGGATCACAAGAAACTGTGGACAATTCTGAAAGAGATGGGAATACCAGACCACCTGATCTGCCTCTTGAGAAATTTGTATGCAGGTCAGGAAGCAACAGTTAGAACAGGACATGGAATAACAGACTGGTTCCAAATAGGAAAAGGAGTATGTCAAGGCTGTATATTGTCACCCTGCTTATTTAAATTATATGCAGAGTACATCATGAGAAATGCTGGACTGGAAGAAACACAAGCTGGAATCAAGATTGCCGGGAGAAATATCAATAACCTCAGATATGCAGATGACACCACCCTTATGGCAGAAAGTGAAGAGGAACTCAAAAGCCTCTTGATGAAAGTGAAAGAGGAGAGTGAAAAAGTTGGCTTAAAGCTCAACATTCAGAAAACGAAGATCATGGCATCTGGTCCCACCACTTCATGGGAAATAGATGGAGAAACAGTGGAAACAGTGTCAGACTTTATTTTTTTGGGCTCCAAAATCACTGCAGATGGTGACTACAGCCATGAAATTAAAAGATGCTTACTCCTTGGAAGGAAAGTTATTCCTAATCTAGATAGCACATTCAAAAGCAGAGTCATTACTTTGCCAAAAAAGGTTCGTCTAGTCAAGGCTATGGTTTTTCCAGTGATCATGTATGGATGTGAGAGTTCGACTGTGAAGAAGGCTGAGCGCCAAAGAATTGATGCTTTTGAACTGTGGTCTTGGAGAAGACTCTTGAGAGTCCCTTGGACTGCAAGGAGATCCAACCAGTCCATTCTAAAGGAGATCAGCCCTGGGTGTTCTTTGGAAGGAATGATGCTAAAGCTGAAACTCCAGTACTTTGGCCACCTCATGTGAAGAGTTGACTCATTGGAAAAGACTCTGATGCTGGGAGGGATTGAGGGCAAGAGAAGGGGACGACAGAGGATGAGATGGCTGGATGGCATCACTGACTCGATGGACGTGAGTCTGAGTGAACTCCAGGAGTTGGTGATGGACAGGGAGGCCTGGCGTGCTGCGATTCATGGGGTCGCAAAGAGTTGGACACGACTGAGTGACTGATCTGATCTGATCTGATCTGATCAGTCATTAGAGAACAGCTATAAGGTAGGGGTGTGTGTGCGCATGAGCGTGTGCGCGCTTAGCCGCTCAGTTATGTCTGAGTTATAAGGTAGCATGAGAAATTTGGGGGCCTCCCAGGTGGTGCTAGTGGTAAAGAACCCACCTACCAATGTAGAAGACCTAACAGACATGGGTTCCATTCCTGGGTTGGGAAGATCCCCATGCAGGAGGGCATAGCAACCCACTCCAGTATTCTTGTCTAGAGAATCCTATGGACAGAGGAGCCTGGCAGGCTACAGCCCACAAGGCCACAAAGATATGGATACAACTGAAGTGACTTAACACAAACACATGATAAATTCTATGAAGCGAAAGCAGAATCTGAAGTAGAAGCATCTACAGGGGATACTATGTCTAACCTGGCTTCCCTGAAGAAGCATTATTTAAAGCTGAATCATTTTGGATGAGTTAGAATGAACCATGCTGTCACTATGCATTATCTGCTAGATTCCAATAGACCATGAGAGACCCTGCTTTTAAAAAGCATCCTATATGATTAAAGAAACAACACGGGGACTAAATGCTGGCTCAGATTAATCTAAGTGTGTTACACTGTACTGTAGCGAGTCTCTGTAGCTTTATTTCATGCTTCCTGTATGCAGTATTTCCTCCCCTACCCTTCACCCCTTCTTCAGTCTGCCATGCAGACGCTTCTTCAGGTGTCTGCTAGCATCTCTCAAATTTTAGGGTGTATAAGAATCACCTGGGATGCTTGTAAAACCATGTAGACTCCTTGGCCCTTACCTCAGAGATTCTGATTCTTTAGGTCCACGGTGGGGCTGGAGATTCTGCAGTTCTAGTAATCTGCCTGGGAAAATCTGAGGCTACCAGTTCAGACACTGCCTCTTGAGTAGCAATGTCATAGAGAAACTATACAAATCCTTCCCAGGACTTTCTACGTTGTTCTTAACCTGCTCTGCCAGGCTGAGCTCCTTGGAGCAACAGTGGCTTCTCTGCCTGGGTATGTGTGGCGTGTACCTTAAGAGTGACTCACATCCATCCTCACATTCTTCCCTTGGACCACTGTCACTTTCTCTCCGTTTCCCACCTTAGGTGTGATATGGCAAGGCCACGTGCAGGGAGTGATGGGTATGTTGATGAGCAGTTGTGAGTAGAGTGGCCAGCAAAGTGCCCTCTATAAGGGAACCACAAGGAAAAAAGATTGAAGTCGATTTCTGAATGGATAAGTAGATCAGCTGTCTTCTACCTATTTCTTGATTTTTTTAAAAAGGAATTATTCCAGTTTATATGGAAGTTTATTTCACAGAAAGAAACTTACAGGAGAATCACTGAACTTTTAAGAAAACTTTCAGTATTGCTTGCATTTACCTCCATGTTGTCATGTAGAAGAACCTTCAAGTTTAATAAACATTTAAGGGCCATGAGGACAGGGACCATGTATTCCACATGAACATACCCCACAATTTCCTAGGAGAGCGATGATTATTTAGATGATTTAAAAATACTCAAGTCTAAGAAGATGGAAATGAAACCAACTCATAAAACTTGGGAGAGTAATTATATCATTAATTCAGTTCAGTTCAGTTGCTCAGTCGTGTCTGACTCTTTGTGACCCCATGAATTCCAGCATGCCAGGCCTCCCTGTCCATCACCAACTCCCGGAGTTCACTCAAACTCATGAACATCGAGTCGTTGATGCCATCCAGCCATCTCATCCTCTGTTTTCCCCTTCTCCTCCTGCCCCCAATCCCTCCCAGCATCCGAGTCTTTTCCAATGAGTCAACTCTTTGCATGAGGTGGCCAAAGTACTGGAGTTTCAGCTTTAGCATCATTCCTTCCAAAGAACACCCAGGGCTGATCTCCTTTAGAATGGACTGGTTGGATCTCCTTGCAGTCCAAGGGACTCTCAAGAGTCTTCTCCAACACCACAGTTCAAAAGCATCAATTCTTCGGCGCTCAGCTTTCTTCACAGTCGAACTCTCACATCCATACATAACCACTGGGAGAACCATAGCCTTGACAAGATGGACCTTTGTTGGAATAATAATGTCTCTGCTTTCAAATATGCTATCTAGGTTAGTCATAACTTTCCTTCCAAGGTGTAAGAGTCTTTTAATTTCATGGCTGCGGTCATCATCTGCAGTGATTTTGGAGCCCAAAAAAATAAAGTCTGACACTGTTTCCACTGTTTCCCCATCTATTTCCCATGAAGTAATGGGACCAGATGCCATGATCTTCGTTTTCTGAATGTTGAGCTTTAAGCCAACTTTTTCACTCTCCTCTTTCACTTTCAAGAGGCTCTTTAGTTCCTCTTTAATTTCTGCCATAAGGGTGGTGTCATCTGCATATCTAAGGTTATTGATATTTCTCCCGGCAATCTTGATTCCAGCTTGTGCTTCTTCCAGCCCAGCATTTCTCATGATGTACTCTGCATATAAGTTAAATAAGCAGGGTGACAATAGACAGCCTTGACATACTCCTTTTCCTATTTGGAACCAGTCTGTTGTTCCATGTCCTGTTCTAACTGTTGCTTCCTGACCTGCATACAAATTTCTCAAGAGGCAGATCAGGTGGTCTGGTATTCCCATCTCTTTCAGAATTGTCCACAGTTTCTTGTGATCCACACAGTCAAAGGCTTTGGCATAGTCAATAAAGCAGAAATAGATGTTTTTCTGGAACTCTCTTGCTTTTTCCATGATCCAGCGGATGTTAGCAATTTGATCTCTGGTTCCTCTGCCTTTTCTAAAACCAGCTTGAACATGTGGAAGTTCACAGTTCATGTATTGCTGAAGCCTGGCTTGGAGAATTTTGAGCATTACTTTACTAGCGTGTGAGATGAGTGCAATTGTGCAGTAGTTTGAGCATTCTTTGGCATTGCCTTTCTTTGGGATTAGAATGAAAACTGACCTTTTCCAGTCCTGTGGCCACTGCTGAGTTTTCCAAATTTATATCTTTAATTAGATAATATATATATATATATATAAAACACCTAGAATAAAATAGGAGGCCTGGCGTGCTGCAATTCATGGGGTCACAATAAATATTAGTGTCTTCCTCTCTATTTCTTTCTTAATATCTAGAAGAGCTCTGTCCAATAGAACTTTCTGGAATGATGACTGTATTCTATATCCACACTGTTGAATATGGTATTTACCATATTGGCTACTGAGCACTTCAAATGTGGCTAGTAAGACTGAGAAACTTAATTTTAAATTTTATATTATGTTAATAAATTTAAATAACCACACGAGGCTTATAGCTACTGTCTTGGAGAGAACAGGTCTAGAAGCTTGGCCCCTAAATATGTCTCTATCCATTGAACTGATTCTTTTTCCTATAGATACGTTTCCTATGCATATGCTTAAAGTGAACAAGTGAAAAGGGCAGTTGCCCCAAGTGCAGACCAAAAGGTGTGGGGAAAGAACAAAGACAGCTGGATCCAAATCAAAAAAATGTTTCTGCCATACTGACTAGCTTCTCAAACTTTAAGATGAATATCAATCACTGGAGTTCTTAAAAACACAGATTTAATAAGTCTTCAGTGGGAACTTAAGATTCTGTGCTCATAAGCTTCCAGCTAATAATGATGTTTCTAGTCAATGGGTCACATTTCAAATAGCAAAGATCTAGATGGAGGTAGGCCCATGGGAGCAGTACCTAACTGCTATTGGTCCTACCGCTGAACCAGCTATTTCTTGTCTCAGGAGCTCCAGATTAAGTCAAAGGCATGCTCTGTTTTATCAAAGGAACCCCTCCACCCAGTCTTACAATGAACTATTAAGCATCTTCTATATCCTAGGAAGAATAATAACTTCTGAAAGGCACATATTATTCTCATTTAACAAATAATAAAAGAGTGGTTTCGATGGGTAATTTGACTTAACCAAAACTTAGGCAAGTACTAGCAGAGGTGGGCTTAGAACCCAGTTGCTTCTGAATTCAAAGCCTAGTCTCTCTCATTAGACTCTTGTTACACAAAGTGTGATGCAAAGTATGATGCACAATTGAACATCAGCTTCACCTGGAAGCTTATTAGAAATGAAGACTCTCAGGATCCATTTCCAAACCTACTAAATCAGTATCTGCTTCTGTGAAGAAAGCTGAGCGCCGAAGAATTGATACTTTTGAACGGTGGTGTTGGAGAAGACTCTTGAGAGTCCCTTGGATTCTGCAAGGAGATCCAACCAGTCCATTCTAAAGGAGATCAGCCCTGGGTGTTCTTTGGAAGGAATGATGCTAAAGCTGAAACTCCAGTACTTTGGCCACCTCATGCAAAGAGTTGACTCATTGGAAAAGACTCTGATGCTGGGAGGGATTGGGGGCAGGAGGAGAAGGGGACGACAGAGGATGAGATGGCTGGATGCCATCGCTGACTCAATGGACGTGAGTTTGAGTGAACTCCGGGAGTTGGTGATGGACAGGGAGGCCTGGCGTGCTGCAATTCATGGGGTCGCAAAGAGTCAGACACGACTGAGCGACTGAACTGAACTAAGAAGATTTTTACCTACATTAATATTTGAGAAATACTATGATATTCCATCTTTTGCCTTTTAGAGCAAAATAACAAATGGAAAGGGATTGGCTGAGTGTGGCAGTTGAGAAATGGATTTAGATTGGCTAGATTGGATGGTGGACCAAATATTGATAGCTTTGCCTCTATTGCTAAATTCCTATTGCCTGATGGGCATATTTAAGCCAGTATGAAGCTGTTTTCTGGCAGATAAAGATTTTTCATTTCTAGATAAACTACAAATCCAGCAGATAAAAATATCAACAACACAGTTTTAACAGTGTTTATGGGAAAAACCACAAAAAGAAACAAACTTGTTTGCTGAAAACTAAATATACTAAATGGACTTCCCAGGTGGCTCAGTGGTAAAGAATCTGCCTGCCAATTCAGGAGATATGGGTTTGATCCCTGTGTTGGGAAGATCCCCTAGAGAAGGAATTAGCAACCTACTCCAGTATTCTTGCCTGCAAGAGGAGCCTGGTGGGCTACAGTCCATGGGTTCGCAATAGAGTCAAACCCAACTCAGAAAATGCACTAAAATCATCAAGTTCTTCCAAACTATTTCACCACTAGAATTGTTCAAAGAAACAAACAATTCTGCTTTCTCTCCATTCGTGGATAATTCTGAAAAACCATCCAATTAAAAGTGAATAGTAGCCTAAATCACCAGGGTCTATTATTGTACAAAGTGACTCAAATAAATTCATGCCTAACTGGCCAGTTCTATGACCAAGTGCTTGGTCATCCCATCTCCACAATACAGCAACTCCGTCCTCAGAGGGCTCTTACTTTCGGTTTCTTGCCCCTGGGATCAATCAGAAATGCCATTTATTAACCTCGCTCAATAACACCTCCTACTCTCCAGCCCATTCTTTGGCTCCCAACTGAACCTCACTGCTAATTTGATTGCTTCTCTATGTCCCAGAGTCCACATTATCTTTTCTCTCATTCCCTTCCCTTCTCACCAACCTTCACTCACACTGCCAGCCTTTCCTTTGTCTGTTTTATCCCCATTAAACTCCTCTATTGTCCTCCGCCCCAGAGTTATAGCTGTATCCGCACCCAGTGACCTTCCACATTTAAAGTGCTCTACAAAACTCTCACTGGGAATATTATAAGAATATTATGATGGTTTTTAAATAGCTTTTATATAAATGATCTTCTTGGCAGTCAAATATCAATACGATGGATGATACTACTAAAGACTCTCAACATTTTTGTAACCTCTTTCCTCTCCTTCTCTCTCTCCCTCACTTTCCTGGGAGGGAAGACACAGTTCTGAAATTTCTGGAACAAATTGCCTCGTCTCCATTATTATTTCTATCTCTGGAAACAAAGTTTCAGACAACAAAGTGTCTCACAGGGAAGTAAAATCATCATACTGCCAACACTTGCTGGATGTTCCTTTTATTTTTCCATATTTTCCCTTAAACATCCTCAATAATGTAGACACCCATTCCCTGTGTCACTTGAATCAGGTCCCTTCGACATTTTAATTGTTTATTCCTAATACTTTTAAATACCAAGATTCCTTCTTTTTTAACTTTTTTTTTTTTTTCACAATGGGTCATATACACATTCTTAGCCATTTTATTTAAAGTTTTGGTGAAATTAAACAAGAAGTTAGTTTCCTGTTCAGCAAATATTCACTCCTTCCTCCACTTTGAACTTGGCAATATGACTTGCTTTAGCCACTAGGGTGTTAGTGGATATGATGTGAGCAGGGGCTATATCTGGGCTTGTGTCTTGGGCGTGTCCTCTTTCATCACAGTGAAAATAACATACTTTGGGTATGTCCCACCCCTTGGGCCCCAGAATCAAATATGTGAAGCAGTAATACCCCAGCCAATTTGGCAATCTTCAGCCTGAAGCAGCTAGCTCAGCCAACCAGCAAACTCTTATGGAAGAAATAAATACTTACTATTATACATCATTGGTTTTGTGGTTGCCGGTTACACACCAAAAATTGACTGTTACGTGGAGTAACAGTAAATGGTAGACCAAACTCTACCATTTTCTAGTTGAGCTAGAATAACTATATCTGTAAGATGAGAGGTTTGCATCCATTGAAATCCAAGTTACTTAACAAGATTCAAAACTCATGATTTTTGAGTTTACCACTTCCCACAGTATATTTCCAGAAAACAGGTCTAAATATAACCACTATGAAATGAACACTAAAGAAGAATGGAGGGAAACAACATTCTAGAATCTCTCTAAATTTATTTTCCTAAAGCAGGAAGAAGGGTATTTGTTTGGATGGTGTTGGTCATAGAACTCAGAGAAGTCTGAGTTAAGGAAGGGAAGGGAAGAAGCATGGATATGGTCAGGAGAGGAGGTTTCCATGCCAACTGGCTACAGAATACAGAGAGGAGAACATGCTACCTTTTCACCAAGTCAACCTACAGGAGCTGGACTTACAGGTAACACACAGGCTCTACTCACTCGGAACCTCTAAAAACAGAGTGTTTTTCATACCTGTTATAAGATGGTATTCGGGATATAACGTGTGATGTGCTCAGTCAGTCATGTCTGACTATTTTTCAACTCCATGGACTGTAGTCCTCCAGGCTCCCCTCCGTATGAAATTCTCCAGGCAAGAAGACTGGAGGGGGTCGCCATGCCCTCCTTCAAGGGGATCTTCCCAACCCAGGAATCAAACCCATCTGTTACATCTTCCGCATTGGCAGGTGGGTTGTTTACCACTGAACCACCTGGGGAGCCCTCAATAGATCATAAAATGACTGAGTGAAACATGGAAACTACACAGTGTTGAAATGGGGATTTTCCCTTCTTGCTTTTCCCTCACTGATTTTAACTTTCAGATAGGAGATTCCTGCTTGTCTGTACTATGTCTCATTTAAGGTCCTAAACTATCATGACCTCATACAAGAATGAGTTTATCTGAGACCTTCATGCATAAGAACGTCAGTGACCCCTTCACTACTGGCTTCATTAATGTAAAACCACTTACAGAGTTTTAAGATCCCTTAACTTACTTTCCTTAGAAAAATAATGCAGAATTTCCTTTGAATATCTTTTGTACCTTTATTAGATGGTTGCTTAAAACTTTTCTTTGACCACAGATTTCCTCCTGTTGTTTGACTGCTATTTGCTTGTATGCCAGGGAGTCATTTCTGCCAGAATCATATAGTTCTAAAACCAAATTTGCTAATTGGCAAAATTAATACACTAACTTATACTGAAATTATTTTTGAGGACTTAGTTAAAATTTGTCATGTAGGTAATATTTTAAAGAAGGAAATATTCTTATGCAACATGACTGAAATGCTCTGGGGAACTCTGAAATTGTTTCTTCATTAAAAAGAACTAAAATTATGTGAACAACTAGAATGTGAGACAGAAAAGAGGAAAACAAAGTATAGAACACTAGGGAATGAGAAAATAGACCACAAAAGGAACAGTGATTTGTTCAAGGTCACTCAGTGAATCAGGAACAAAGAGGAGGGTTAGACCTACGTCAATCTCAATGTGTACTCAATCTGCCATTTTTAATACACAATATATTTATAGTTCTGAGACATGGGGGAAGATATTAATATTTAATGTTCTCTTGGAGTCTAGCATGTGTTACTTCATAAGTGTTTACTGAATAAAATAATAATAAACCCTCATTAACTAGAAGTTAACAAAGCATAATTTCACATACATAACCTCATTAAGATACTCACCAACACCTCGGGGGTTGATATTGCAATTCCTATCTTATTGATCAATGTAGGTCCAGAAAGAGTAAATGAATAGCTCAACAACACATTGCCATGAGAACTGGGATAGTTTAGCCATATTTAGCAAACTTCCCTAAAGATCCTACTCTTAAGGAAGCTCAAAGAGGGTTTGGATTATGTACAAAAATGTTGAAGATAATTTTTAAAAATCCCTTTGAGGAATTCAAAATCAGATATTAAAATTGATATTTAGAGTATGCATCTTGTGATGACTTGGTCAGGTGGGATGGGAGGGGGGAGGGAGGCTCCAAAGGGAGAAGATACATCTATTTATTTATATATCTATATCTATATCTATATATATATCAATAACCTTAGATATGCAGATGACACCACCCTAATGACAGAAAGTAAAGAGGAATTAAAGAACCTCTTGATGAAGGTGAAAGAGGAGAGTAAAAAAGCTGGCTTAAAACTCAACATTCAAAACACTAAGATCATGGCATCCAGTCCTATCACTTCATGGCAAATAGATGGGGAAAAAAGTGCAAACAGTGACAGACTTTATTTTATGGACTCCAAAATCACTGCTGATGGTGGCTGCAACCATGAAATTAAAAGACACTCCTTGGAACAAAAGCTATGACAAACCTAGACAGTGTATTAAAAAGCAGAGACATCACTTAAGCTGACAAAGGTCTGTATAATCAATGCTGTGATTTTTCTAGCAGTCATGTATGGATGTGAGAATTGGATCATAAAAAAAGACTAAGTGCTGAAGAATTGATGCTTTTGAACTGTGGTGCTGGAGGAGACTCCAGAGAGTCCCTTAGAGAGTATGGCAATCAAACCAGTCAATTCTAAAGGAAATCAACTCTGAATACTCATTGGAAGGACTGATGCTGAAGCTGAAGCTCTAATACTTTGGCCACCTGATGCAAAGAGCTGACTCACTGGAAAAGACCCTAATGCTTGGAAAGATTGAGGGCAGGAGGAGACGGGAATGACATAGGATGAGATGATTGGATGGCATCATCAACTCAATGAACACGAGTTTAAACAAACTCTGGGAGATAGTGAAGGACAGGAAAGCCTGTGTGCTGCAGTCCATGGGGTCATGGAGTCGGACATGACTGAGTGACTGAACAACAACAATATAGAACCTAAAGGGCTAAGGTAGGAGGGGGATTCAGCATGGGGGGATCCTGAATCCTACACTTGTATACCTATGGCCAATTCATGCTGATATATAGCAAAAAATTACAATATTGTAATTATCCTCCAATTAAAATAAATCAATATTAAAAGTACTCCTAAAACCAAAAAAAAAAAAAATCCAACAACAATATATATAATTATGACTGACCCACACTCTTGTATGGCAGAAAACAGCACACTAATGCAATTATCTTCCAATTAAGAAATGCATTTTTAAAATATCAAAGAATTTATATTTAAGAGAACAAGAACACTTCAATTAATTTGTTATATTTGGCCGATTTTACTAGCTAATTAGTTGGGATACCAATCCAGCATGTCTATTCAAAATTCTTAGATTCTTATTGGTAAATTATTTGTACATGAAGGCATCTGGAAGTTAGTCATGAGAACCCTAAAGAAGGCTTTGAAATAATATGGATCTACTGCAAGTAAGCAGTCTTACTTACAAAACCAAGTCTCTGGGCTCCATGTCTACTTCTTCAAAGCATGCTCATCTGCTTTGGATGATGCCAATGCATATAGTAAAGAGATTTACTATAATAAAGACATAGAATCCTTTTATATATGTATTACATATAATATATACAATAATGCATACAATTATGTGTGTGTGTGTGCACATGCGCATCCCTCTCCCAAGGGTATTGAAGCCTCTGTGACAAACTGTCTTCCATCCAAAACTGCATGTTGCCAAGGGCTAACTTTGTTCTTAAGCTGAGAGGTAGCAAAGGAGGGAGGGAAGGTAGAAACAAGCAGTCACAAGATCAGAGTTAAGTAAGGCCTCACACTCTACAGCCAGGACACCCAGGTTCCTTCTTGGCTCGGCTTCTTCCTATGCAATTGTGAGACAGTTACTTAATCTCTTTATTACTCAGTTTTCTCATCTGTAAAATGGAGAAATCAATAGTACCTGTCTCGTAGGTTGTTATGAGGATTAACTGAGTTAATATTTGTTAAGCACTTAAAAAAATGTCAGGTATACAGTAATCCAGATATTTGTTGTTGTTCAGTCATTATGTCATGTTCAACTCTTTTGTGACCCCACGGACTGCAGCCCACCAGGCACCTCTATCCTGGGATTTTCCAGGCAAGAATATTGGAGTGGGCTGTGACTGCCTTCTCCAGGGGATCTTCCTGATACAGGGATTGAACCCATATCTCTCGCATTGGTAGGCGGATTCCTTACCACTGAGCCACCAGGAAAGTCTAATCCAGATACAAATCTTTGATAAAGAAAGGAAAGCAGAAAGAGTGACAGAGAGAATAGGAACATTATGTGTCTTTAATAATTGCTTTGCTTCCTTCCAACAGAGTCCTTTACTTTCCACAACTGGGGCCACTTGATTCCTACCAGTAAGCTTAACCCCATTTCCAGCATGACCCCAAATGACTCTTGTTCAGAGAGATTTAAAAAGCCCTAGTTCAGTACTTCAGGTGATTCAGCATTAAGTCAAGCTTGCTGTTATTCTTGTCCTGACCCTGTGTCCCAGTTTTAATCACTTGTCCCTGTAACCAAGTCCCAACCTTGTTCTGGCACCCCGCTCCCTTGCGGCCCAGTCTGGCTTGCAGAATCTGCTCAGGACTTTCAGTTCCTCCAAGGCAGGGGTCTCCCGAAGGACAGCCTTTAGACTAGACATGCTTTGGTACACGTAGAGTTTGAACTTCTGCTGAGAGTTAGTTGCCTGCAAAACTGTATTAAAAAATTCAAATTTCTGACTTCTCTTGAAAAATGGAATGATCTGGGAACTCTTGATCCCATTTCCCTTTGGGACCCACCCAGTGGAGCCAAGTTGCTGCTACATCTCCCCACCTTTGGAAAGTCATGTGCTTTCTATTCCCTACTCTCCCCCTGCTTCCTGATCCATCTGTTTCTGTGACTTGCTTGGGCCTTGTGGGCATTAGAGGTTAGGGTCTAAGACTGAGAATAGCCAGTACTTTCCAAGCACTTTGTACTCATTTAATCAAAGACCAGGTCGTATTTGTTCTTGTCCATTATGCCTGCAGCCCTTTGCATTGCCTCAAACCTTTTGTCTGTAGGCATCTGAATCTGTCCCATCTTCCTAAATTGCTCTGCTCTACCGTATCAGTTAGGGCCACTCACGTAGCTCTGTTAGACCTCCATAAGTCAACCACTCACCCACATTGTGCTTTGCACCACTTTCCAGTCACTTCCACCCAGCCAGACTCTGTCATTGAGAATTTTGGCCATCATAATGGTTATATTTCAGAATAGGAACCTGGGGCTTTACAGACCTGCCTGTTCCTATTATCTCATGCTCCATGTTTCTATAAAACCATACATCTTATTGTATATTATATATAGATAGATATAGATAGACTTTCCCTTCACAAAGTTTTGCTCCAATTCTTATTAGCAGCTTAGCAAAATCCATCAAATATTTATTGAACATATATTATATCCAGATTACCCAGATTCTATCATAGAAATTGATTTGGGTATACCAAGAAACCCGAAAAGTTCATCAATCTCTTTTCAGTGAACACCTAAGAAACTAATATTATTTGATCATAATCGGCTTGTTTTTTTCTCATGATGGACCCTTGTGTTTTACAAAACAATGGATGAAAGAGGAAAATATCAGCATGCCTAAGCTGTGAGTTAGCAAATTTCAAAAGAAAATGCACAAAACTCATTCTATACATCATTTCATGAGATTATCTGGATTGGTTGAAACTGAATATGTACTGTATTTTAAATTCTGTTGATTAAGTTCTACCAGTTTTTAAAGATAGTCTTAATAAAAATGTTACTTACATAAGGAATCGTGTCCAAAGTGTCTGTGTTGACAATTATAGGAGCAGGGCTGGCCTAAAAAAGAGAAGTAGAAAAAAATTTTAAATAACAAGTAGTCTATTCCGAGATAGGATCTGTTAACTTATTTAACCAAGAGCTCAACAGTATTTCTTGAGAACCTGCATAGGTACTATGTCAGGTGCTAGGGGGATAAATGAAATGACTCCAAGTTCCCTTCACCCTCCTTCCTTCAAATATTTGTTTGCTACATTGACCACATAATAAAATGAAGTAAGCACAGAACTGAAAAGGCAAGGATGTGAGGATTTGTGCAGTGTAAGAGGCAATGACTTCTAATAACTTTGGCAAGCAGTTAAACATTTCTTTATGAAATGGTTGTGCTAAAGGATTTTGATTTTTTCTCTCATGGAAGCAAAATTAAACCTAACATTATAACTCTTTTCTTTAAACTGGCTTTTGTGAGGACATTGTATACATGCAAAATAGAAGCATTCACTTTTTGACATTTTACATACATTCACCTATTTTGCATGCTGTGTCATATTTTTTTATCATTTATGTACCTTTGAAAATCTGCTTTAGAAACCCTTAGGTAGAAAATTAAAAATTAGTCAAACATGGCAGAAAATCATATTAGATATGTTAAAGTTCTTTTTTCCAAAAAAAAAAATTACAAAATGCATCCATTCTTTTTAAAGATGAGTGGGAATCTGTATAAAACTGATGTAGGAGTGCTACAAGCCAAGTCATTAGAAAATAAGAGATTGCAATCTATTTGCATCAGCCAATCTGACTTCATGAATATTGAGCAGATCTATTTTCTAGTTTCTAGACTTTTCACAGCAACTTTTCCTTCATCCCCCAAAGGATCTTTAATCTTCCCAAATTGTAGATTTCATTTAGATAGAGGAAATGGTCTCACCATGATTAATCGGGAGCTGTCCTATACGACACGGTAGTTTGCGCAAGTGCTCAACTTTGGGGACATTTCATTAACTGTGCCCTCTGGAGTTAACAAGAGTTAACAGCTTTCTAATGCCAATCTATGCCTATGGGATCCTAATCGAAAGACAAAACAAGTGGCAATCCAGCAGATTTTATAGAACAGAGTTCCAAGTTTTAACTAAAATCATTGGTCGTTGAAAACACGACCCTGCTTCACATGTCTACATAGTGGGTCAACTGAATATTCATGGTTTATTTGTTAACTCCTAATAACAAGTACTTTGTGGATAAACATAGGCTTTGGAAAAAGTCTCCACTGGAACCTACCCCAAAACTGTTAAGAAGTCTGTAGCATAGGGAGATGAACATGAGGTTTGGAGTCAGAAGACCTGGGCTCAGGTTTGGTTTAACAACTTCCTGATTATATGATTTGGGGGCTCAGCAACTTCTTGGTAATCTGATCTTGGGGCAAGCCCACTAACTCTCTTTGCCTCATTTTCCTTCTCTGTAGAATGGAAATAGAAATAATCACTTTCTAAAAAGGTTGTCTGAAGAATAAATGAGGTGATATATTTGAATGGGCTTTGTAAATGTAAATTTCACAATATTAAATATCGTTACTAGCTAATGCCCTTAAAGACGGACTATCATAAGGATATAATATTCCTGGAAGGCTTGTGCATTGTTCCTGCCCCTGTAATCTCAATGCTATGCTCGTGGCACAGCTGCACTAAAGAGAACTGATTAGGCCGTGAAAACCACCATTTATTAAATACATACTACTTGTCCATTTATAATAATATGCATATATATCCTCATATAATCGCCACAAAACCATACTGATGAGGCATTATTGTTAATATCCCTATGATACAGATGAGAAAACTGAGGTTCAGAGAAAATGAGAGCTGAGCTTTCACAGCAGCCTTTCTGACCTCAAAATCCATTTGTGCACACTAAGCTGTTCTATGAGTCCATTACCTAGGGGGTCTCTACCACTGGAGTTCTACAGTTATTTGAGTTCTCTAACTAGACCAACCAGTAAGACCCAGGCAAATTAAAGACCGCCTTGAAGGTAGGAAGTGCTGCAGGGTTTTGCATAGCAGATGTTAAAAGCCACCTGGTAATTCCTTGATGGTTTCTGGTTTTTTGTTTTGATGATATTTCTTCTATGCTTTCTAATTGGCTCCTGGGACTCCCAAAAGATTTGCATCTTGTCTCCTTGACCTGACTACTGAAAACGTTCCGAGTATCATACCCAGTACTTGTATTTCTCCTTGTTATCTACTATACTTTGATCAAAAAATATGCTTTGGTTTGATTTGGGACTTTCAACTCATTTTACCCTCTTATAAATTACATTCATGTGGTCTGGAAATAAATCTTACACATAGATCCATTCCCTACACAGCGCCATTTATCACTTTTGCATGTTTCTGTTGCTATTTTCCATTTCATGTATGTAAATTTGGTCTTTCCAGTTAGACACTTGCAACCACAAGGATTATTTATTTTCCTAGAATTTTTCACAGCACCTGGGTACACAGAAAGAGCTCAGTAAATACTTAGGAAATATTGACTAAGTGAAGCTATAAAGTATAGTACATAGGAAATATCTCTCTGTAAGATTTAGAAAGCATTTCTGAGATAATATTATGTTACCAACAAAACTGTGATGACTTTCTAATATCTACTATCATCTTTTTTTAACCAGTCATTAACACTGAATTATCCAGTTTTTTGAAATAATAATTAGTTCATAAATGCAGGATTTAAAGTCTGTGAACCCTGAAGTACAATCTGTATAATGTGAAAAGCTCATTGTTCCTTCTTGGTGCTAAAAAGATCTAGAAGTGCAGTTAATTCCTACATCTATGACAGTCACTAAAAATGCATGAACAAATGTTTGTGGGTTGTGTGAGCACACACATACATCAGGTACATCTGACACTGGCAACTCCCTGATGTGAGCGCCAAGGAGACACCAGGGTGGGCTGTTCTGAATAGCACAATACCCCCACTGAGCTGCTACATGAGGCTTTCTGAAAATCCCATTGCTCTGCTGCAGAACCCTCAGAGCCCTCCCCAGACCATTTTCTCAGAAGCTTCTTATAGTCTGCTGGGTGCTCAATGGCACACAGTAGCAGAGAACGAGTGCCCCAAGTGGGAGCAGAACAGAGTCCAGGAGAATTCTAGGTATGGTCCACGAATGTGCTTCTCTCACCAGATGTTGCGTTGGCTTGTCCTGCTGCCTGTTTCTTTTCTCACCTTGGACACCATGTGAGTCTGTGCCTAGTTTGGTTTCTGCATGTGAAAACCAGGTCCCCAGGTACTTTGATAGCTAAAGTACTAAGCGTCATCTCCACACTGCCTTGCCATACACACCTTCTCTCTCCATACTGCATGTCCTCTTTAGTGAAACCCCTAAATCAAATGGATGATCTAGCAGATTTCAGCATTTCCCTTCAAGTTGCTGATTTCCATTAACTGGAGAGTTATCAGTATCACATATGATAAAAGAAGACCTTTAAATCAGAAGCTTAAAGGCTTGTCTGAATGTAAACATAAAGGCTTAAGAAAATGAATCTCACTTGGGCGACCCAAACTATAAGACAAGAAGGGCTTGCCTTTTATATTACATTCTCTGCTGCTGCTGCTGCTAAGTCATTTCAGTCATGTCCGACTCTGTGCGACCCCATAGACGGCAGCCCACCAGGCTCCCCCGTCCCTGGGATTCTCCAGGTAAGAACACTGGAGTGGGTTGCCATTTCCTTCTCCAGTGCATGAAAGTGAAGGAAAAAGCCAGTTTACAGGAAGAGGGAAGAATAAAGCTAATCAGAGGGAAGACAGAAGCAAGCAGAGAAAATACTGATACAATCCAAATTAATAGATCAAGTTATTCATAAATTCCTGCCACCTTCCTGTCCTTGAATCCCATGGGATAGTCAAATAGTACATCATTAACTTTTCTCATGATAGTAAATGAAAAACTAAACTTCTATTGTTTGCCACCAAGATAATGTAACTAATAAAGAGTCTTACATTAGGAATGCACATTTTCAAAGGGGTTCATTAATTCCAACTGATGCTATATTTGTTAAGTGCCAGAGTGTGAAATACCTTGACATAAATGGGCAGGTGGTCACCAAACCAGAGGAAGCCTCTTCAAGCAAGGTACTGGCAGGGGTGGTAGAGAAGCTGGTCAGTCAAATAACCCAGTCTGTGAGGCTTATTGCTGACAAGCACAGGCTAACCAGTGGGAAGGTCAGAAGACTGAATCCAGGCCTATACCTAAACTATTTTTTAAGTTTTTGTTTGTTTGTTTTTTAATGTGGACCATTTTTAATGTCTTTTATTGAATTTGTTACAATATATATATATATATTTTTCCTTCTGGCCACAAGCCATATGGGATCTTAGTTCCCTGACGAGGGATTGAACCCATATCCCCTGCACAGGAAGATAAAAGTATTAACCACTGGACTACCAGGGAAGCCCTTATAACTAAATTTTTAAGAAGCAAACTAGAAATGAAGAGAAACCCACACAGCTAAGTGACCTAAATACACTAGGAATTGAATAAAAACATTGATGGGGCTAGGAATCGTGCAGGGATTTCAACTGACCTGGAACATGCAAGCAGAAGGCAGCTGGCTGTCAGTAGGCCAAATTAAACAGGAGGTAAAATATGGCAAGAATAACTCATGAGCTGTTTTGGGGGCCCAGCATCTTTGGCTTATCTTCCCAGACTTAAAGAACAAGGCTCCTGAAGAGGCAAGAAGTAACATGGGCTCTATCTACAGTGTGGCATCAAGACTAAAATGGAAGCCACTGAAAATTTTAAAACGAGTCCATTTGTGTGTGTATATGACTTCAGTGAGACACGTAGAGATCTCAGAAGCTCAAGGTGACTATTAGCTGGCATAGATTGCCTGCTCCAAGATATCACAGTAACTGTCCTTTAGCTTCATAATCATAAAGAGAGCTGCCATCTGGGTGAACCCTGATCAGATCATGTCCGGATTCCAACCAGGGAAATAGAACATGGGGGTTACTACCCACATACCCCATCAGGCCTGAAATAAGAGGTCTGCCATTAAATATTGAATTGGTATGCAAAAAGCCAAACTCAGGATGATTTTATTTTTATTAGGTTTTCTTCCTAATCCTCTATCATGTTGGCCCATTTTGGAAATTTGAAAATGTGATGTGGTTGGGGGTGGGAGGACTCCTGCCTCAGTTCACTGCCTCTAGTTCTCTGCTTTCCTGGAATACTTTCTTTTCTCTCCTTGAAAGATCTGCAGTTGCTTGGTTGAGCATCATCACTACCTGGAATCTTGAGGTAGTGATGGTCTTTCAAGTAGATCTTTCAAATCCTGGTATGTCTTTCAAGTAAGATTAGGACCCTGCCAATAACTAGGGGTGTGCGACTCCCCCCAACAGACTGCAGGAAAGGAGGAGAGAAAAGAAAGGGTTCCAGGAAAGTAGAGAACTAGAGGCAGTAAACTGAAGCAGGGGTCCATCCCACCCTCAACCACATCACATTTTTAAATTTCCAGAATGGGCCAACATAATAGAGGAACAGGAAGAAACCCCATTACAACCAGTTACCTGATATAGTAACACTGGGATGGACAATACTAAAGGCAAGCACTTTACTACACTTATTTATATTAATTAATTTACTTAATCATCAAATAACCCAATGAGACACTCTTGTTCTCCATTTACAGGTGAGAAAATACAGGTTAGGTAACTTTCCCAACATCTGATAAATAAATAATCCATCTTCAAACCCAAATAACCTGACAGTCTGGCTCAGAGTTTCTGCTCTTTTTTTCTAAGCTATATAATTTTATTTTTTAACCATTAAAAAATTGAAGTGCAGTTAATTTACAATGTTATGTTAGTTTCAGGTGTACAGAAGGTGATTCAATTATGCATATCTACATACATATGTGCAATATTCTTTGCCATTATAGGTTACCACAAAATACTGAATATCGCGCCCTGTACTATACAGTAGGTACTTGCTTTTTATCTATTTTATATATAGTAGTGTGTGTGTGTGTGTGTGTGTGTTTTAACCCTCCCCCCTACCCAGAATCCATGCTCTTGACAATCATGCTCTGCTGCTGCTGCTGCTAAGTTGCTTCAGTCGTGTCCAACTCTGTGCGACCCCATAGGTGGCAGCCCACTGGGCTCCGCCGTCCCTGGGATTCTCCAGGCAAGAATATTGGAGTGGGTTGCCATTTCCTTCTCCAATGCATGAAAGTGAAAAATGAGAGTGAAGTCGCTCAGTCGTGTCCGACTCTTCGCGACCCCATGGACTGCAGCCCACCAGGCTCCTCCGTCCACGGGATTTTCCAGGCAAGAGTACTGGAGTGGGGTGCCATTGCCTTCTCTGAATCATGCTCTACTACCGTTCAGAATGGGAACAAACTTTACCAGAACTCTTTGGATTCTAATGATGACTACTCACCAACAACTCAGAGGCTAGATGAAAGCCAAATTAGACATTCACCTTGATCTGGGATGGTTCCAGAACCCTGCCCTCCTCGCTCCAGCCCAGTCAGTGAGCCCTAGTGCATTGTATGAGCAAGACTGTAGATGCCTCAGTAGAAGGCTAAGTGTAGGTACACTCAGGCTGACTGAATCAGGATTTTTTTCAAGTTCCAAAGAAAATCACCGCTAAACAACTGATTGAAGACATATTGATGGTTACATGAGAGAGGAAAAACAAAACAGGAAAAACAAATCCACTGTAGAAACATAAAACTTTGATTCTTAGGGCCTCAGCTTCATTCTACCCTTCATTTTACAAATATGAAATGGAAACAGAGAAAGGAAGTGGCATGCCCCAGAGCTCATAATCGTTCAGTATCAAAACAGAAGATAGGATAGCAACAGCAACAAAAATAACAATAAGAAAATATTAAGCACTTATTTAAGACGATATGTTCCAGCGGTTGTGATAAACACTTAAGATACATCAGTGTATTTATTTCTCAAGATATCCTAAGGAAAACCTTATCATTCTCATTAAAAATAATAATAATAATAAGGCTCAAAGTGGCTAAACCACTTGCCCGAGGTCAGAAATTCTAAGAGGTACCACAGTGTGAAAGTTGCTCAGTTGTGTCCAACTCTGCGACACCATGGACTATACAGTCCATGGGATTTTCCAGGCTAGAATACTGGAGTGGGTAGCCTTTCCCTTCTCCAGGGGATCTTCCCAACTCAGGGATCGAACCCAGGTTTCCCACATTGCAGGCGGATTCTTTACCAGCTGAGCCACCAGGGAAGCCCAAGAATACTGGAGTGGGTAGCCTATCCCTTCTCCAGCAAAACTTCCCGACCCAGGAAATGAACTGGGGTCTCCTGCATTGCAGGTGGATTCTTTACCAGCTAAGCTACCAGGGAAGCCCCATATCTGGGTGTCCAATCCAGGCCTTTCCAACCCCAGAACACAAGCTGGCTCCTGATTCCTTCTCCTGAGATTTCCCAGGTAAGACTTAAAAAAAAAAAATGCAGTTATTTTCTGATCTGAAAATGGCTAGATTCTCTTTCCCAGTCTGAAGAGAAATTTCTCCCCATACTGACTCAGATTCAATTCCCCAATTCTCTGAGAGTTTCTAGGTCCCTATATCACTTTCAAAACCCCACTTAAAAATGGGACAATGCTAT
Organism: Bubalus bubalis; assembly: GCF_019923935.1. NCBI lineage: Eukaryota > Metazoa > Chordata > Mammalia > Artiodactyla > Bovidae > Bubalus > Bubalus bubalis. Next base: position 91,892,305 of record NC_059161.1, on the reverse strand, counting down.
TTTCCAGCTAACCTATTTCCTAAGGAGTTAGCTAGGGGAATAACGCACATGAAGTGAGAGATATGCTCCACAGCTATAAGGCTATGTTATTTATTACTGTGGTTGTTTTTTGCTTTTCTGGATTTTCTCTTCCTTTTCACATTGCCTCTCTGGAAGAGTCATTACCAACAGTAATACCAAGAGGCTCTGCCTGTCACCTCATTTGTCCTTACCCTGTAGTGACATAGGACAACTCCCCTCAAAGGTGAGAACACTGAGGCAGGAACAGGTGAGTGGGTGAGTGAGCAATGTAAGAGCCCAGGGCTTAGCTAGCCAGGGCATAACTGCAGGTTAACATCCATGGCAGGATGTCTCAAGAGAGCAACTTCGGAGCAAGCTAAGACCCTGGTTCTTCTCCCCAGCACTTAATAAAATGCAGGGATGATTATCCCCCTAGCTTATCACCAGACGGGCTCAGAAAATAAGGATAAAGTGTCAGATAGATGTTTGGCTGGAACTTGATTCAACTTTGCTTGCCCAAACTCTCTTAAATAATAAAAATAATAATATCCTCATTTTACAGAAAACTGAGGCACATAGATGTTAAGTAATTTGTCCAAGATCATCAGGACAGTAACAGCAGGGTCAAAAGTCAAACCTATCAGTCTGGTTCCAAAGTGGGTAACACTTCACTATAAAACATTTGCTTCTGTTTCCTATTAAAAACTGGTAAGTGTTCAGAAGTCTGTTTTAGTCAACACAAATTCTTTCACTGATCTTTGAAAAATACACTGTAAATGTTTCTTCCCTTTGGATTAAAGTGATAACATGTCTGCTTGATCCTCCTTAAAAATGCAAGGTAGTATAATCTTTTGCAAAAAATGAATGATATCCTAAGGGTCTTAGTTAGGCTACATGGGGCACCTCTTTAACCCAAGTACAGAAAAGATGGGCCAGCCTGGAGAATGAGGCACAGAAAGTAAAGACCCAGAACTAAAGAGTTTTCCTTCCTCTATAAGTTTTTTCTAGAATCCATCTAACTTGATGCAACAGATAAAAATTATTTGCCCTGTTAGTTATGAAGACTCTTCAAACCTCCATCCTATACTCTGTCCACATACCTCTCTGAACTTAGCATAAAAGGCTAAAATAAATGACTCACTAAAATTAGGTCTGTAGATCATCACTCAAACTGAACTAGATATTATATTAGATTGGCTACCTATATCGTGTTTCATAATTTAACAAGTGTATCCACGCACATTAGATCAGTTCATTCCCACAGGCAGAGGAAAGGGAACCACCATTCATTGACCAATGCCCACTGTGTGCCAGGAAATATGGTAAGATTTCTATCTATGCTTTTCCTCTACTCTTCACAGAGCCCGAGAGGAACTGGTAGAATTCTACAGGTAAGTAAATTGAACCTCAGAGTGCTTGAGTGAATTTCCAAAAGTCAGACATCTGGAGAAAGGCTGACATTCAAACCTAGGTCCTCTGACTCTAAACCCCATTGCTGTACCCCATTATTCCTTCATGGTGCCATAAATCCCACTGATGCACTCGTGACCATTTACAAATCTAACTGCTTCACTTGTGTGTGCAAATGCCCTCTGAAGAGTGCACCAAAAAATGGAGTCATTAGCTCAAATCTCAGATGTGGGTTGGTCAATGTGCCCCAAGCCGCGATCACAATACCTGCCTATTTCACTGTTTCACTCGCACGGTGTTATTCCTGAAAAGTGCTATGTGGATACCATCTGCTTCATTTTGTGAAGCCATCAAAGAGTTATAATCCTCCCAGTGCAGTTGTATTTTTCCAGTTTCAGGTTTCAGAATCCTGAGCAAGCTGTCAAATACCTGGCCCATCACCCTTCTTCTGTAGTATCTGGATCAGGGCCCTGCCCACAGTGGGTGACCTATCAGTGCTTTCTGTTTATTTCCCTTCTGTTGTCTCCTTTCCTCCATTGGGGCATAACTCTAACTACTCCAAGCATACACCTTGTTGATGCCTACCATAAGGCCACTGTTGACATTTCTTTCTTCCCCGCCACATCCTGTGCAACCACCATCCCCTTTCTTATCTTCCTAACCAAACTCCATCCACCCTGCAAGGACAATCTAAAGTTCCAGACTCTCTGTGAGAGTTTCCTCAATCCACTGCAGGTATCAATCTATCCATTCCTGCTCCTCTCAAATTTAAAAACATTCATCATTTGTACTATAGTTCACATTAAACTATAAATATAATAGAAGTTATGTGAAAGTACCAAGTTCTGCCATTCTTACTGAATGCTTCTTTCTGTTCTTACACATGTTGATGGTTAAGTGGTTCATGCATGATAGTTTTAATCTCCTTGATGAAACTATAACCACTGTGATAGCAGGGTCCTCATCCTACTTCATTTCTTCACCAGCTTCATTTCTTCACCTACTTCATTGCTTCATGTCTTCACTTCCACCAACACTCCTAACAGTGCTTAGCATACAGGATACTCAAAAGATGTTCATTAATGGGTTTTTGGCACATGTGCTCAGTCATGTCCAACTCTTCGTGATCCCATGGACTATAGTCCACCAGATTCCTCTGTCTATGGAAACTTCCAGGGAAGAAGACCTTTGGAACTAGAACCACAGCAACAAGAGATAAGCAACCTAAATGTCCATCAACAGATGGAGAGATAAAGAAGATGTGGTACATACACACAGTGAAATATTACTCAACCATAAAAAAGGAACAAAATTGGGTCATTTGTAAAGATATGGATGGACCTAGAGTCTGTCATACAGACTGAAGTAAGTCAGAAAGAGAAAAACAAATATATTTATGCATATATGTGGAATCTAGAAAAATGGTATAGATGAAACTATTTGCAGGACAGGAACAGAGACTCAGATGTCGAGAACAGATGTGTGAACATGGGGGGTAGGTTGGGAGGGATGGGAGGGACATACACACATTACCATGTATAAAACAGATAGCTAGTGGGAACCTGCAGTTTAGCACAGGGAGCTCAGCCCGGTGCTCCGTGGTGACCTGGAGGGCTGGGGTGGAGAGGGGTGGGGGAGGTTCAAGAGGGACAGGGTGTATGTATACATAGAGCCGATTCACTTTGTTATATGGTAGAAACCAATACAACATTGTAAAGCAACCATAACCCAATTAAAAGAAAAAAATAAAAGATTCATGAGAAACCTATGAGACGAAAGTGCAATGGGTAGAAAGGGGTAACCACACGCTGTCCTCTGGCGGCAAGCTGCTCTGCCACCTCCGGTGCTGTTGATGGCAGCGTCCGGAGCTGCCATGCACTGCAGACCACGCTATTCTGAACCATGGCATGTAAATTAAGGAAAGTTATAAACGGAAAGATCCTTCCATGCCTACCATATGCTGGTCCTTTACACTCATTCTTCGCTACTTCTCATTACAAGCCTCTGAATTGCACGCTATAATTATGCTTATTATGCAGACAGGGGAAGTGAGGCATGAACCTGTAACAAAATGGCCCAAGGTCACAAGACTTAAAAATTAGTGGAGCCAAGACTCACTCTTTTTGACTCCGAGTCTGTTGGAGCAAGGGAATGTTCCCTGCTCTAATTTACTACCTCGCTGTGCATTCCAGAAGTTGGAGAAGTGGGAGGAAGCATGGAATCTGGTGAAAAACCTAAGGACTCAAAACATTGTGAAAAAAGTAAAATGGCATCCTAAGAATTTCTTGAATTTTTCAGATAAGTGTGAAGATATAGCCCAAAAAATCCATCTCAAACTGGGCATTTATTTGCAGTCTCTTGTTTTATCTTTTTAAAAATTCATGTAGCTTTTAATATCTTTTACTGCATATCCATCTATGTTTTAATATTAAAATATTTTTAGTTATTTATAATGGAGTCAACCTGACATCTTAGGTAGGTCCTGCATGACTCTCAAAAATCATAGATATGCACACACTGCTATATTCAAAATGGATAACCAACAAAGACCTATTATATTACACAGGGAAGTCTCCTCAATGTTATGTAGCAGCCTGGATAGGAGGGGATTTGGGGGAGAAGGGATACATGTATATGTGGCTGAGCCCCTTGTCTGTCCACTTGAAACCATCACAACATTGTTAATGGGCTATACCCCAATACAAAATAAAAAGTTAAAAACAACAAAAAAGACAATCTCCCTGGAAATAACCACAATCCAGCCAGGGGATTATGTCACTGGCATAAAGATGGATGATGGGGAATTAGGAGATCTCAGTTTTAGACCCAGCAAATTCTGTAACTCAGGATGAAAAGGCAATACAGTGAGCCTCCCAATTTATTTTTATATTTGAGAACTAAAGAGTGAAATGGATAACCTCTAAGGGTCTCATCAAGGATCTGATTTCACTCATCATAAATTTTGACCTACTGGGAAATACTGGAAAGAAGGCAGGATGCTACACAAGTCACCCTTCTGGATAATGATGACCTCTGCTTTTATCACTCAGATACAGAAAGTCAGAAGACATGGCATTAAGAAAGGCATGAAAAATAAGACAAAAGTCAAATCGGGAAAAGACCATTAATATAAGTAGCTTCTAATTAACTGGATAAAGGATGAGGTTTTGTATGTCTTAAACGAGGCACCTCAAAAAGCTATTTATGATTATTTTCATAATCTATATTTTGTATGATCATGTTTAGAGCCTGAATTATTTTTTTTTAATGAAGCAGTTAATTTTCTGGCCTCAAGACCATGCAATTAGTGGCAAAGAATTCTCTGCCACATTAAAGAGGCAAAAAGATTTGAAGTGAAACAGAAAATTATCACCAAGCTCTTTCTTCCATTCTTGCCTTTCTCCATGTGCTATAAGCCTTAACGCTAAAGTTTCCTAACATCTAAGGTCTGTTTTCATTTTTACCCCCTACCAACCATAATTTGACAGTAGATCATATGCTCAAAGTTTTAAACGTAACAGTCATGGAGAAAGTCTTAAAATATTTCGTATCTAGGATATTTGTGTATGTGTGTGTCTGAGAGAGGGGGTAAAATGTGAGGCAGAAAGATGAAGAGGAGGTGTGAGTTTGGTTTACTGTTTCACTATTAGTAAGAGATAAGGTGCTTATGTTCCTGTTGGGTCTGGAAAATGTTTTAATACCTGCTTTTAAACGATGGCACTTGGGCTGGGTTGTGATAGCAACAGAGTAGACAACATTTGAGATCAATTTCCCTTATTTTAAATTCTGAAAACATCTGTACATCTATTAATCTCACTTCTACCCATTTTTCTTCAAAATTAATGTCTTATTTGAAATCATTTTCAGTGAGGAAAAACAAGGGGAAAGAATAGATTAAAAGGAGAAGTGAATGGGGACTAGAAAAACAGAGGTTGCCTAAATATTGCCAACATTTGCTGGTGCCAAAGAATATATTCTGCAGATGTGTTTGTATATTGTCATTGACTAGGCAATGAACTCTTTGTCCCACAGCCAAGAGCCTACAGATCTCTAGGTCCAAAATGCCACCCAGTTCCTAGCCCCACAGCTGTCTCAGCTTCCTAGAGGGGCACTGCCAATGTTATTTGGGTTTCTCAGTTTCTCAATGGCTTTCTTACCCTCAGTTATTCTGCAAAGCAAGGGTTCTCTTTGCCAATTTACTTCCTCCTGGGCCTAGGATAATGCCACCGTTCTGTGCATCAAAGGGAAGATGAAGGAATATTACCTGTTGCTGTGGGCTAGAGGAAAGAAGGTAGGCATAAGAGAGAAGAATGGAATGAAGGGAAAGAAGGCAGGGAGGAAGCTGTTCTCTGGCACATGGGGACTGTCACAAGGTGGAGAGTGAAATGATGCTTTCAAGGCTGACTCTCCTCTGTTCTTTCAGACCACTTTGTCCCCTGGAATTGTGAACTCAGACACATTGGAACCTTCGTTTGTTCTGTAAAGGATTTCCCCAACCAACTGGAAAGGAGATGATGACTTCCTTATGAATATAATGTTTGCAGCCTGACATCTCACGAGCCCTCCTTGCCTATTCTAACTTGACAAAAATCATTTGCAGGTAATACTTTTATGTTATGCGAAGAACAGCCCCCAGCCCTGCCCTTGGTGTCAGATGAGGCTTAGCGAAGACTGCTGCACCTCTGCAGAACTCGATCAGGTCACCTAACTCCCTAAATTATTTCTAAGGCTACGCCCAACTATAAATAAGAATTGGATGATTCTTGACTTTAATACTAACCTCATTTTTATTAGTGAAATAGTAATAAAAAAAGGTTTAGGATTTGGGTCATCTAACAAATAAGACATCTCTTCTCACTCATACAATGGTCTTAGTTAATAAGCTCTCTGACACTTTTTAAGTACAAATGGAAATTGAAAATTATTTGGTCAACCTCACGTTCTTCTTCGAGAACCAAGTGTGATCAAAGATTAAAAACTATGAAAAACAAACAAAGAAAAAACCCTCTGCAAACTGTAAAAGGATACAGTTGGGCTAATATTAAAAATTTGCAATATTAATCATGGCAACCCTTACTGGGCACTTTCTTTGCTTAGCCATTGTACTAAGGGTTTAATTCACATTATTTCATTTAAATCACAAACTTAAAAAAGATCTATATAATATCTAATTTTAGAGAGGATGACACTGAAGTACAGAGAAGTTAAGCATTTTCCCAAGACAGCAAGTGTTAGAGCCAGGATTCAGACCTAGATTTTTTAAGTAGCTAAAACTCTGAATCTGAGCCAAAGTCATCTAGAATGAGAGTCTGGCCCTACTAGGTTATGTTTTACTATTTAACCACTTCTGATCCCGGCCACTTCAATTTTCTTATAAATGATGTGCATGTGTGTGTGAAATCACTCAGTCGTGCCCGACTCTGTGTGACTCGATGGACTGCAGCCTGCCAGGCCCCTCTGTCCATGGGATTCTCCAGGTAAGAATACTGGTGTAGCTTGCCATGCCCTCCTCTAGGAGATCTTCCCGACCCAGGAATTGAACCCATGTCTTTTATATCTCCTGCAGTGGCAGGTGGGTTCTTTACCACTAGCACCACCTGGGAGGCCCCTTATAAATAACATGGGATGTTAAAATCTACCTTCCTTACCTGACAAAGTAGTAATGAGAAAAAAATCTAGTTTACACTGCTTTGAGAACTGAAATAAGATAGACAAAGATAAAGAAAATATAAGGCAGAAATAAGAGTGTAGTGGTCATTTCAGTGGTAGCAATAGTAAAAACATTAGTACAGTATATTTTCTGGTTTCTCTACAAAATAAAAACTACAATCTCTACTGCTTATAAGCTTGTTCCTGCTAAATAAAAATATGTAAATGAAGCTTAAAAAAGTACAGTCTTTTCTACAATGCAGAAATACAAAGGATTATAAGAGACTATTATGAACAACTATATGGCAATAAAATGGATAACCTGGAAGAAATGGGCAGATTCTTAGAAAAGTTCAATCTGAACCAGGAAGAAATAGAAATAGAAATTATGAACAACCCAATTACAAGCACTGAAATTGAAGCTGTGATCAAAATCTCCCCCAAAACAAAAGCCCAGGACCAGATGGCTTCACAGGAGAATTCTATCAAACATTTAGAGAAGAGCTAATGCCTATCCTCCTAAAACTATTTCAAAAAATTGCAGAGGAAGGAACACTTCCAAACTCATTCTATGAGGCCACCGTCACCCTGATACCAAAACCAACTAACCAAAGACAACACAAAAATGAAAACTACAAGACAATATCACCGATGAACATAGATGCAAAAGTCCTCAACAAAATTTTAGCAAACAGAATTCAGCAACACATCAAAAAGCTCATACACCATCATCAAGTTGGGTTTATTCCAGGAATGCAAGGATTCTTCAATATATGCCAATCAATCACTGTGATACACCATATTAACAAACTGAAAGATAAAAAACATATGATAATCTCAATAAATGCATAAAAAGCCTTTGACAAAATCCAGCACCCATTTATGATTAAAACTCTTCAAAAAGTGGGCATAGAAGGAACCTACCTCAACAGAGTAAAGGTCATATATGATAAGCCTACAGCAAACATTATTCTCAATTTTGAAAAACTGAAAGTATTCCCCCCAAGATCAGGAATAAGACAAGGGTATCCACTTTCACCACTATTATTCAACATAGTTCTGGAAGTCCTAGCTTCAGCAATCATAGAAGAAAAAGAAATAAAAGGAATCCAGATCAGAAAAGAAGTAAAACTCTCCCTGTTTGCAGATGACATGACACTGTACATAGAAAACCCTAAAGATAGTATCAGAAAGATAGTATAGAGCTAATCAGTGAATTTAGCAAAGTTGCATGATACAAAATCAATACACAAAATCACTTGCATTTCTATATACTAACAATGAAAAATCAGAGCAATTAAGGAATCAATCCCATTCACCACTGCAACAAAAAGAACTAAATATCTAGGAATAAACTTACCAAAGGAGACATAAGAAATGTACACAGAAAATTATAAGACACTGACGAAAGAAATAAAAGATGACATAAACAGATGGAGAGATATTCCATGTTCTTGGATAGGAAGAATCAATATTGTGAAAATGACTATACTGCCAAATGCAACCTACAGATTCAGTGTGATCCCTATCAAATTACCAAAGGCATTTTTCACCGAATTCGAACAAAAAAATTTCACAATTCATATGGAAACATAAAAGACCCTGAATAGCCAAAGCAGTCTTGAGAAAGAAGAATGGAGCTGGAGGAATCAACCTTCCTGACTTCATATTATACTACAAAGCTACGGTCATCAAGACAGCATGGTACTGGCACAAAAACAGAAATATAGACCAATGGAAAAAGATAGAAAGCCCAGAAATAAACCCATGCACCTATGGGCACCTTATTTATCACAAAGGAGGCAAGAATATACAATGGGGCAAAGACAGCCTCTTCAATAAATGGTGCTGGGAAAACTAGACAGCTACGTGTAAAACAATGAACGCCATACACAAGGATAAACTGAAAATGGATTAAAGGCCTATATTTAAGACAACTCTTAGAGAAAAACATAGGCAGAACACTCAATGACATAAATCAAAGCAAAATTCTCTATGACCCACCTCCTAGAGCAATGGGAATAAAAACACAAGTAAACAAGTAGGACCTGATTAAACTTAAAAGCTTTTGCACAGCACAGGAAACTATAAGCAAAGTGAAAAGACAGCTCTCAGAATGGAAGAAAATAATAGCAAATGAAACAACTGGCAAAGGATTAATTTCCAAAAAATACAAGCAGCTCATACAACTCAATGCCTAAAAAACAAACGACCCAATCAAAAAGTTGGAAAAAGACCTGAAAGACATTTCTTCAAAGACATACAGATGGCTAACAAACACATGAAAAGATGCTCAACATATGCAAATCAAAACGCAATGAGATATCACCAAAACACAATGAGATATCACCTCACACGGGTCAGAATGGCCCTCATCAAAAAGTCTACAAACAATAAGTGCTGGAGAGGGAGTAGAGAAAAGGGAACGCTCTTGCACTGTTGGTGGGAATGTAAATTGATACAGCCACTCTGGAAGATGGTATGGTGATTCCTTAAAAAACTAGGAATAAAATCCCCATATTATCCAGTAATCCCACTCCTAGGCATATACCCTGAGGAAACCAAAATTGAAAAAGAAACATGCATCCCATTGTTCATTGCAGCACTATTTACAATAGCTAGAACATGGAGGCAACCTGGATGTCCATCAACAGATGAATGGAGAAAGATGTGGTACATATACACAATGGAATATTACTCAGCCATTATGGAACGTGTTTGAGTCAGTTCTAGTGAGGTGGATGAACCTAGAACCTATTGTACAGAGTGAAGTGAGTCAGAGAAACATAAATATTGTATTCTAATGCACATGTACTGAATCTAGAAAAATGGTACTGAAGAATTTATTTATAGGGGAGCTATGGAGAAACAGACATAGGGAATAGACTTACAGACATGGGGAGAGGGGAGGAGAGGGTGAGATGTATGGAAAGTGTAACATGGAAACTTATATTAACATATGTACAATAGATAGCCAACGGGAATTTGCTGTTATGTCTCAGGAAACTGAAACAGGGGCTCTGTATCAACCTAGAGAGGTGGGATGGGGAGGGAGATGGGAGGGAGGTTCAAAAGGGAGGGGATATACGTATACCTATTGGCTGATTCATGATGCGGTTTGACAAAAAACAATAAATTTTGCAAAGCAATTATCCTTTAATAAAAAAATAAAAAGGAAAAAAGAGTAAGTACAGTCTTTTCTACTATTAGTTCATTAAAGGTTTTCTGTGCTTGATGTGTGTGTGATTTTTTTGCTTATTGTTTTTACTTGGAGGAAGAATACTATTATTAACCCTGAACAACTGTCTGCTTTTGTGTTCTGTAACAAAAAATGTTTGGGGCCCTAGTTTTGCAGTTTACAGAGTAGGTGAGGAAAGTGGGCATGGCAGAGGATGGGGTTTACTCCATTGTACCATAACACATATCTGTGCTAATACCCCATTCTGATGAGTCAACACAAACATTTTACAATGAACAATATTGAAACAAAGACCAGGCATCCTGCACCTGGCGTTAATTTTTCATAGACTCCAGATGCCTATGCACAGAAATCTCAAGACCAGCAGTCAAAGAAATGCAAACTGCATGCAAGAGGAAGATAACAAGATAGCAAGATTTTGCCTTTTGTTCAAAAACAAAAATGACAATTCCATTCCATTTTACCAGGAATCTGCAAACATTCATTCAGATCCAGGCTGTTGCAATTATCCAGGTCGCTTCAGATAGTTTTGGGTTTTTTTTTTTTTTGGTCCTCTTTAGGTTGAACATCTCTATAGATGAAGTGCCATCTTTATTCCTTAACTAATAGAAATTCCATTAATAGCCTTGTTCATATTCTCCTGAAGGAAATAGACTAAAAACTGGGGTGTTACTAGACACAAGTGCAGAGTGAGGCTAAGAGGAATAAAATAGAAAAAGAAATCCGACAGGATTGAGAATGATGAGTCAAGTAGTATTTAGAATCCGGAAAGGACAAAACACACTTGGAACACTGTGAACCAGGACTGAAACTCATCACCGAACAAACCCTATTTAGAGCTGACCTAAGCTTATAATGGTTTAAATTCAACATCCAGGGGCTGGAGGCAGGGTCTGAGAAAGCGATGGTGGGGCAGAACAGACAGGTTTCAAGGATGTTAGAGACAAGGATTATTTCCTCATTGTCATCTCACTGCTGCCTAAGTTCTTACATTTTAAGTGTTAATCAGTACATACAGAATTGTTTAGCAAACATCATATTTAAGGCAGTGTATTTAGGACTGTAATATGTAGGCAGAGGAAACACATGTGGTTTTTTGTTTGTTTTCTTTTTTAAACAACTTTTATTGGCGTATAGTTGCTTTATAATGTCATGTTAGCTTCTACTGGACCACAAAATGAATCAGCCATGGTAGTGAGGTAGTTGCTAAGACATGTTTGACTCTTGTGACCTGTAGCCCACCAGGCTCTTCTGTCCATGGGATTTCCCAGGTAAGAATATGAGAGTGGATTGCCATTTCCTTCTTCAGGGGATCTTCCTGTATCTTCTAGACCCAGGAATTGAACCCAGTCTCCTGCATTGAAGGTGGATTCTTTACTGACGGAGCCACCAGGGAAGCCCTATATGTACACATATACCTTCTCCCTTTCAGAAATACCTCCCAAGGAAACACATGGTTTTGCTCTGCAAAGAGTTTACTGTGTCATATGAAAACAAGAGAAATCCTTCGAATGCTTATAATATAAAACAGAGAAACATCACAAGAGATACAAGCAAAGAACCACAATGGGGGTGAAGGGGAAAGGCAGATGGAATTAGGGTTTGAAGGCTTGATTTTTTTCATGGTCATAGCATCTATATGATTTTTAAACAAGGTACTGATCCTCTAAAATGGAGATATTAATATTAGGGCCACTTGATGTTGGTCTTATGATGATGAAACAAGAAAGTGTAGATTAAAGCAGTATGGATGTAGGTTTCTTACTCTTATTTTTCTTCAAGGAGTGCTAATCAAGGTTGAGATAATGGATGTAGGTTTCCTACTCTTATTTTTCTTCAAGGAGTGTTAATCAGGGTTGAAATAATGAGGCAGAAGGTATATCATCTGGTTACATTGTATGAGGCAAGTCCCATGGAAGGAAATGTGAGTTGTCTTAAAAGATGGAACTTCACTTTGTGGCTCCATAACTGTTCTGTTCTTCTTTTTCTGATTGACCTAGAGGATTCTTACCTTAAGTAAATGATCCATCTCTCATCTGTGTTGTTCCTGATATCTCTTCTGAATGCTCAAAGAGGAAGATGAGGACTCAAGGAAAACTGATGACTATACCTCGCTCCATACTATTCTTTCATGCCTCAGTGCCTTTGCACCTACTGTGGCAGCCTCACTCATTTCCTTCACCTGATAAACCACTGTTTTAAAGCCATCTCCGGACCTCTCTCCTCTTTTTATTCTTCCTTGGTCATCTTTCCTCTCCATTCAAGCAGATGGGGCACGTCCACCTTGCTGCATGTACTGTGGTTTGTCTATCCCTCTATTGCAGCTTTCAGCATGCTATGCTGAAGTGGTTTTGGATTCAATGATTTTCTCCTTCACTAGATGAACCTATTAAAAAAATGGGCTCTGGAGCCAGATAACTAGTTTCAAGGCCCAGCCTTTCCATTTATTAGTTGTGTGATCATGAAGAAGTTACTTAACTTCTGTAAATTTTGTAAAGTGGAAATGATAGTGCCCACATCAGAAAGCTGTTGACAGAACTGGGGGAAATATACATGAAGGACTTAGAACAGTACGTGACACACGATAGGTGCTCAGCATACACTATCGCTTTTATATTAAAGTACCAAGTCTGGGATGTGTCAGACAGGACGTACTAATTATTTGCTAAAGAAATTAATATGCATTTAAAGACTACAAAATATTTGGCAAAGAATGATTTGTTTAGTTTGCAGTGGCTTTGCAAAATATCTATAATTGCTATACTATTTTGATAATAGATGTATATTACATATATCTGTGTATGCACATGTGCAATATTAAATTACAATTGTGACAAATACTGTGAACAACTCTCACAGGATAGTATTCAAGTGTGTGGTACAGATATATATGTAAGTGTTCATTTAATGTTTGTCTCATCCACTTGAATCTAAATGCCCTCAAGGTAGGGTTTGAACTTGTGCTGTTTATTGCTATCTTCCCTGGCATATTACATAATTTCTGATACATAAAATGTATCTGGTAAATACTGGTTGAATGACAGATCAGATGGAAAATGAACCATCTTTACACAATTAGTAAATATCTTTACGATTCCTTTCTACTTAGAATGCCCTCTTCCATCATCATCAAATTCTGTTTGATCTTCATAACCCAACTGAGATCTATGAAGCTTGGCACCCCTTAATTCTTAGAGCAATTCATGGGTACTTAAGGCACTCAACAAGGTCCATTTGAAAATTCCTGGTGGGCAGAATTCCATATAAGTATCATCACGGGTTCTGTTGATTTAATCATTTTAGCATTTCAACCAGTGCTTGGCAAGCTGCATGACCTTCACATTAGACCAAAACCAACCATGGCGGCTAGCAGCACAAGGAACACCGATTTTGTACATTTCAGCAAAAGACAGTCAAGTTCCAATTGGGCTAAAGTTCCAGTTGGGCAAGGGGTAGGGCAGTGTCTCTGCCAAAGTGATGGTGAGACAAGTTGGAGTGAACTTTCTGGTCTTTATCCTGTGTTTCCTCTCTCCAACATGTATTTTAGGCTGCACATGGAGGTTCTCTCGGAAAGATTATTGTATCTTGAGATTTTATGTAAGGTTTATTATTAGTACCCAACTGCACTGGCTGAAAAACTGCTTGTGATCTATGGCTTATTGTGAGTGTGAGAGATGATCCAGACGAGCCAGGTGGCCCTGTATTCTAATGCAGTGTTAGTAATCCACATTTACAGGAGATGCACAGACAGCTTGTGAAGATTTCAGGTCAGTGTTTCTAAGATCAGCTACATCAAAGTATGTCTACACTTCCTAAATATCATTCATCTCTTAGTGTTTTATTTTAAAAGGCAACAAATCTATTTTAAAGAAGATAATTATGTCAATATAGTTTTTAATTCACTTAATATGCTTAATGCATCATTGTGAAGGTGTGTAGTTTAAGACTATATCTGGATATCCTAAAAAATGAAGGGTATTATTAGTCAAGAATGTCACATACTCAGTTATGTATATGTGTGTAAATGCATGTGTGTGTATGAAATACATATCACTGGGTTTAAAAAGTACATAAAACATGGAATAAATGAAGCTCTTTCCTGAGATCTAAATTGTATATTCTAAAACTAAATAAATTGAGGTTCAGTTTAAACAGAATTATTTTCAACTGGTAGTAATATTTTAATGATGCCTATGATTTCTAAAAATAGTCCTCATAAAATTATGATGACATAATGATACATTTAATGCAAGACTTGGAGGCAATCTGAGAAGAGTTGGGAGACTGGCAAATTCCTAATATCTTTGGGAAAAGATTTAGAAGAGTCAAAATGAAGAAAATATGAATAAAACTTGAATATGTCTACATAAAAGCCTGCAATATGGGGACCCAGACACAGGAATGGAAGAAGAGTAGCCCATGGACTGCAGTAACTGAAACCAAGTCTATTTTTCCCCAGAAAGGTCTATCTTCGGCACTAACACATTACCACTCCCACCATCGCAGCCACTGCGGTGCTTTAGTCAAGGTTTATTGTTATCTCCGGATGGATTTGAATAGAAATAATTTTATGAAGTCAGTATAGACAAAGCTCGTGATGAAAACTGCCGTGTAGTAACTAGAAATGATGGAATTGGAGACACTCAGTTGATTTCATTCATTCCGCCCATGCTCACCAAGCACTCTGTTGTGCTAAGCACTATCGTAGACCCTAGGAATAGATACAGACTATATTCAAGGAGTTTGATACATGAAAACAAAACAAAAAACTAACAAATATCGCTTCCTTTTTCAAACGTATTTTTCTTTTCTCCTTAACTCCAAGAAGTTGCAAACAAAACACAACAAAAAACCAACAAATATCGCTTCCTTTTTCAAACGTATTTTTCTTTTCTCCTTAACTCCAAGTTGCAATATAATTAGAGAGACAGAAAAGAAAATACGATTAAATAATTTGGGTGACAGATCGGAGGTGCCTGAGATCTCAAGGAATTGAGATAGGAGAAAACAGCTCTGTCTAGCCAGAGAAAGCTCTACAAAGGAGGAGACACTTGAGCTTCACCAGGGGTATCATAACCTTCATGATAAAACAAAGGAGGAAGAGTTTAATAAAGATAGGAGAAGCAAACTTTACACAGCAGATTCCAGTTCAAAGTAGAATAATTATAACTTAATCTGATTTAGAAAGCTTCCCACCAAGAATGGTTTAAACCATTGCAAAAACTATATTTTATGTCCTCGACAATTAAGATAAACTTACAGAGATCCAACCAGAAAATAGTATTCAATGAGAACAACTTTAAATCTTTAAAACAGGTGATTCCTCAGTTACCGAGAAAAACATAATGAAATCTAACTTAAGTCAGTTGAAAACAACTCGTATTTCAAAGAAGACCAACTCTATGTCATAAATAATGTTTTTCTTAAAGAATTCCAAATAACTGCAGGTCTTAATTTTAAAGAGTGTCCTCTTATTTTTAATAGATTATCTCAATCCTTCAAAAAAGATCTACTTAAAGAATCACGTATTTTTATATTCTTCTTGCAGGTCCCATTCACCCCACCTCTGCCTATCAAATGTAGCCAGCCTGTTCTTCTGGTTTGATCTTTATAAGCACAAACATTATATCTGCAGTGGAAAACACAATGACACTGACTTACTTATTTAATTCACCTTATGTATCTATGCACTTCCAAAATACACATTTCTAAACCATTTTTACACATCTCTAAGTACAGCATCACTACTTTTCTAAAGGAACAAACACACTTTTCAGGGAGAGGCTTTATGGTAGATTTTACTTGGCTAAGCAAAGAATCAGAATATAAAACTAACTTTTGGCTTCCTGATCTAAGTATCAAACCCACTGCAAAAAGGTATTCAAGCCATTCTAAGTGCTTTTGGGGGAACCAGCCAGGAAATACACACTGTAGACTGTTTCAAACGTTAATATGAAGAATATCAATCTTGCGCCCTTTCTCTACTACTTGTTACTTTTAGAAACTACCATCTTCAGTAGGGTAAGTTTCCCTGGACCACTGTCTATTCTTTCTCAACGATCAATATTTAACCCTTTAATAATTCAGATTTCACATAGAGCAAAAGAAGACATATTTTTATCAAACAAGAACTACAGAGAAGATACCACATCTTTAAATGCATAGAATATATGCATTTTACCTATAGCTATAACAGAAGAAATAGCAGGAAAGTGAAAGACTCTCTAGAAAAATAAAAGGAAATGTCCCTTACCGGAATAAATGCATGTTGCATAGCTTGTTCACATTGTTTTAAAGAAGCAATAGTATCCCACAGAAGCTGATAATTTTCAGCCCGAGAAGCACTTGGCCGCTGCATGGCGAAAGCTAGTAACACTCAAACTGAGCTCAAAGAACCCAGTTGAAGAAGGAAGGGAAAAAAAAAAAAAAAAAAAAACCCTGCAGATCTGTTACATAAACTTCTTAATTAGATCTGCTACACAAACTGCTATCTTAAGACTTAAAAAAAAAGTTAATCAGAACATTTCTTTTGGGGGATAACTGGGCATGACTTGAACAGAGACAGATGTTTTCATTGGGAAGGATTTTCGTTCCCACACTTGTGAAAAGCAATCCCATCAGTGTTGCCCTGTCTTTACACGGATCTGGCGAAACTGCACATACCATAAGTGTGTGGGGGGAAAGAAGTAGGAGGGAGAGAAATGTAAAAAAAAATATTTCCACCAGAAGACTTGGGTGGCAGGCCCCGGAGGTAGAATTTGAATAGCTTGTGAAAAGTAGTAAAATTGAAGGGACTGGGTTACACACACACACACACACACACACACACACACACAGAAAGGCAGGTGTCTACACTTGTCTGCTCTGTGTGAAATATGTGCCTTCTCACAGTGTCATTTAATATGTCCAATTTTTGTCTCAGTTTAGCTATGATCTAGATGTGATATATTTTTCATCTATAGGGTATCACTGCCTTTATTAACTGCAGTTATTTATCTAGGGTTATTTCTAAAAACTAGCTAGAAAATCTTTGACTACAACAGGAGTCAATAATTTATCCTAAAATCCAAGAGAAATTAGAAGACCTTTCTGTTGTTTCATATGTTAGGTAAAGGCACATTTAGTTCTTCTAGGCAGAATTTACATAAACAATGCCAGGAAATGTGAACCTTCAAATATTCCAGGGACCTGAGAGTGGGCTACACATCACTGGAATATGTTAATTCAAAATAAGTTGCTTGCACACTTTAGCAAAAAGGTATGTAGGCAGGCTCAATCATTCAGTTGTGTCCAACTTTTTGCGACACTCCCCCTCCCTGGACTATAGCCCCCCAGGATCCTCTCTCCATGGGATTTTCCAGGCAAGAATACTGGAGTGGGTAGCCATTCTTTTCTCCAGGGGATATTCCTGACCCAGGGATCGAATCCGCATCTTCTGCATTGGCAGGCAGGTTCTTTACCACGGAGCCACCTGGGAAGCCCAACAAAAGGTGTAAGTTGAAACTAAGTAAAAATTGAACAACAGCATATAGCAACAGATTTTGAATGTTCCTTCCCTTAAGACAGGAGCCCACAAGGTAAGGTGCGGCTCCACTAGCCCTTAGGCTGTGGGATCATTGAGGCAAGGGATAATGCACCTTGTAAGGTACTAAGCACTTTGAAGTTCCAAAGGAATTTATGTTCTCAGGACTAATTACGCAGCCAACAATGGGGATATCTGTTCATGTCTTTTTAAGAGTAAGGGGTAAGCTGAGGGCAATACATAGCATGATGAGTAACTTGTGCTTTTAATTGACCTAGAAAATCCAAGGAGTGTAAAACAAGGTACAAATTGTAGAAAACAGCGTGATAACATAAATGAAGGATTCTTTGCTGTTATTTTTAGAAGAGCTGCATGATTTGGGTTACCTAGATTTTCTGCATTTGTACCCTGGTGATGGTGGGTGAGTTCATACTAATGACCTTGCTGTGCGAGAGTCTCCAAGGCAAAGTTTGCCTCTTATCTCATTTATTTTTCAATTCTGAACTGAAGGAATTGCAGGTAGAACTGATCTTTCAAAATTTCTACCTGGGCTAATTTGCAAGGAGGCTGCTTTTCCTTAATATTTCGTGAGTACACACCATAAGGCTCCTACCATTAGACAATTTGTTTTTCGGTATCAATTCAAGCAGCCTTCTCTTTCCCCCATTCATGGTGTTCTTCTGTTCAGCTCACACCCACGGGCCCTCCTCTGCCTTCACTCTGCTGCCCCTATACTCTCCCATCTGCCCCAGCCACATGCTTCTTCCTCGTGCACTGTCGACCAGCCAGCTTGCAACTCCCAGAAAGTGTTCTGTCACTAGCAGGTATTTGTATTTCCGATCAAACAACAGGAAAATAAAAGTTGTTTTCTAAGTTACCCTCCAAAATATGCTTTCTGAAAACCTTGAACAAATATTCATCATTACTCCAGACCTTAGTCTCTGGGTCTTCAGTCCTGCCTTGGACTTCTTCTACCTATTGCTCATCAGATTCCATCTTGTGTTTTTCATGTAAGCAGCATTGTTTAAAAGATGCTTCTTTCCTTACTCTTTGGCCAAAAGGTACAGAATCCACAGTCTGCATGTCGAAACTCTACATGAAAAACACTCTCGGAATCATGCATTCATTTATTTATTGATCCAAGAAGCATATCAAGCATCTCCCATGTACTACATTTTTTCACTGTATTTTGGGCAAATGGATATATCAGATGTTGATTTTTGTTTTTAAGGAGCTTAGAGTTTAATTGAAAGGATGATACATGGGCACAAATAACAAAAAAGACCAGTTAAAAAAGGGTAGGTGTCATAAAAGAGCTGGTATAAACTATTTATAAAACAATGAAAAAGAAAAATTACATCAACTAGGAAAATTAGGGCAGCTTCATAGATTTAGCACTTGGCTAGAGCTTGAAGTTAGGGTATAATTTGGACTTGCAGAGATAGGTAGGGGGCATTCCTGAAGAAGAAAAGCTAGAATAAAGGGTCAGAGTGGGAAAGATCATTACTAGTTGTTTCGGGGAAAAAAAGGAAAAACATGACCCCAAGGCTCAGATGGTAAAGAATCCACTTGCAATGCAAGAGACCTAGCTTGGATCCCCAAGTCAGGAAGATCCCTTGGAAAAGGGCACGGCAACCCACTCCAGTATTCTTGCTTGGAGAATTCCATGGACAGAGGAGCCTGGTGGCCTATAGTACATGGGGTCACGAAAAGTCAGACATGACTGAGCAACTAAAACTTTGGCTTTTTCATGATTGTTACTGGAATCAAGTAATAATTATTGAATTATTGAATACAACTATTATTCTTGAATAAAATGTCAGTAGCTTCCTGTTCCTAATGGCAATCAATCTTAGCTTTAACCAATTCTTAGAGCATCAGTGTGCATAAATTCAGTGAAACTAAACCTCACGAGAGAGTAAATGTCATATGTTTATTCCTTACTCTTTAAAATAGGAATATTGGTATACTTTGGAGGGTTTAGGGGGCTCAATCATTTCAGTCATATTGCTTTTTTGTTCATTCAGTACATATATCATGTTTTTTACTCATACCCAATCACTTCTGTAAGTTCTAAAGTCTATTACCTTCGATATTCAAGTGGAGTCCACCATGAGTCTTAACCTGGTCTAATGTTTGATGTAATTCAGTTTGGGTCAGTTTAACAAACATTTATTGAGCTCTACTATGTGCTAAGTAAGCACTAAGATAGAAAGATAAATATGATATAATGTCAATTCTCTATTTATTTCCAACTGCCCCTCAGTATAAGTAGAATGTTACACATATTTTCTTCTTGTGAGCACAATGCCTGATATGTAATGACTACTATTTCTGTTAAATCCTCAGTCACTAGGCCATATGTCCATAATATTGAAATACCTCTAAATTAGATTAAAGGACTTAGAATGTTAAAAAGTACTTTTTATTTGGTAACACTGCCATGCTCAAACAGGTCTGTATTTGAAAGCTTTCTGCTGGGACTGGTTTAAATATAACTTTGTGACAACAGAAATGGAGCAATGATTTACATTCCTATCTGAAAAACCAAAAAAACTGAAAACAAAACATATGAAACAATGAGTCAAATATGGACAGAGAAGAAAAATCAGTGAACTCTGGGAGACAGGAAACAAACGAGCTAAGTCCTGGGACTGCCCCATTTGCCACCCTGAATGTCCAGGCCCCATCGCAGAAGAAGGGGACCCAGCTGGAACCCAGTGAACCTGCTGAACTGAGGACACAGAAATGGTTTTCTGGAGAAGACAAAGCAATAGGGGAAATAGAGAAATTCATAATTATAATTGGAGTTTTCAATAAACTACTCTGAATAATTCATGTACTAAGCAGTTACAGTCTATAAGGATATGTAAAACCTTTATGAAACCATCTGTCAATTTAGGCTAATATACCTTTTAAAAACATGGACTTCCCCGGTGGCTCAGCAGTTAAAAAATCCACCTGCAGAAACTGTGGGTTCAATCCCTGGGTCAGGAAGATTCCCTGGAGGAGGGCATGACAATCCACTATAGTAATATTACCTGGAGAGTCCTATGGACAGAGGAGCCTGGAGGGCTACAGTCCATAGGGTCGCAAAGTCAGACATGACTGAAGGGACTGAGTATGCACCTTTAAAAAAACATTCCACCCTACAACAGTGATCTTCACAAGTGCTCATGGAACATTTACCAAGATAGAGCATATTCTGAGCCATAGATCAAATTATAATAAATTTAAAAGAATTCAGGCCAAAGAAAATATATTCTCTCACCATAGTAAAATTAAGTTGCATCAACAACAAACAATCTCTGAAAATTCCCAAAATATTTGACAAGCAAATAACACACTTAAATTACCTACTGGCCAAAGAAGAAATCAAAAGTAAGTGAGAATGCATTTTGAACTGAATGAAATAAAACCACAATGTATCACCATCTGTTGGATGCCCTTAAAGCAGTACTTAAGGAAAGAAGAACTATACACAAAAAAGATCCTCATGATCCAGATAACCAAAAGGGTGTGATCACTTATCTAGAGCCAGATATCCTGAAACGAGAACTCAAGTGGGCATTAGGAAGCATCACTATGAACAAAGCTAGTGGAGGTGATAGAATTCCAGCTGAGCTATTTCAAATCCTGAAAGATGATGCTGTGAAAGTGCTGCATTCAGTATGCAAGCAAATTTGGAAACTCATCAGTGGCCACAGAACTGGAAAAGGTCAGTTTTCATTCCAATCCCAAAGAAAGGCAGTGCCAAAGAATG
This sequence comes from Bubalus bubalis, assembly GCF_019923935.1. Taxonomy (NCBI): domain Eukaryota; kingdom Metazoa; phylum Chordata; class Mammalia; order Artiodactyla; family Bovidae; genus Bubalus; species Bubalus bubalis. The sequence continues at coordinate 91,870,762 of NC_059161.1, read as the reverse complement.
TTCAAACTACCACACAATTGCACTCATCTCACACACTGGCAAAGTAATGCTCAAAATTCTCCAAACCAGCCTTCAACAGTATGTGAACCGTGAACTTCCAGATGTTTAAGCTGGATTTAGAAAAGGCAGAGGAAACAGAGATCAAATTGCCAACATCCGTTGGATCATCAAAAAAGCAAGAGAGTTCCAGAAAAACATCTACTTCTGTTTTATTGATTATGCCAAAGCCTTTGAGTGTTTGGATCACAACAAACTGTGGAAAATTCTTCAAGAGATGGGCATACCAGACCACCTGACCTGCCTCCTGAGAAATCTGTATGCAGGTCAAGAAGCAACAGTTAGAACTGGACATGAAACACAGACTAGTTCCAAATCAGGAAAGGAGTACGTCAAGGCTGTATATTGTCACCCTGCTTATTTAACTTATATGCAGAGTACATCATGTGAAATGCTGGGCTGCATGAAGCACAAGCTGGAATCAAGATTGCCGGGAGAAATATCAATAACCTTAGATACGCAGATGACACCATCCTTATGGCAGTAAGCAAAGAGGGACTAAAGAGCCTCTTGATGAATGTGAAAGAGGAGAGTGAAAAAGTAGGCTTAAAACTCAACATTCAAAAAACTAAGATCATGGTATCTGGTGCCATCACTTCATGGCAAATAGACAGGGAAACAATGGAAACTATGACAGACTTTATTTTGGGGGCTCCAAAATCACTGTAGATAGTGACTGCAGCCATAAAATTAAAAGACACCTGATCCTTGGAAAAAAAGCTATGACCAACCTAGACAGCATATTAAAAAGCAGAGACATTACTCTGCCAACAAAGGTCCATCTAGTCAAAGCTATGGTTTTTCCAGTAGTCATGTGTGGATTGAGAGTTGTACTACAAAGAAAGCTGGGCATCAAAGAATTGATGCTTTTGAACTGTGGTGTTGGAGAAGACTCTTGAGCCTCCCTTGGACTGCGAGGAGATCCAACCAGTCAATCCTAAAGAAAATCAGTCCTGAATATTGATTGGAAGGACTGATGTTGAAGCTGAAACTCCAATACTTTGGCCAGCTGATGCAAAGAACTGGAAAAGGCACTGATGCTGGGAGAGATTGAAGGCAGGAGGAGAAGGGGATGATAGAGGATGAGATAGCTGGATGGCATCACTGACTCAATGGACAAGAGTTTGAGCAAGCTCTCGGAGTTGGTGATGGACAGGGAAGACTGGCGTGCTGCAGTCCATGGGGTGGCAAATAGTCTGACATAACTGGGCTACTGAACTGAACTGACTGAAGGAAATACCAGATTTTCTGTGGTTGCTTAGATAGTAAAGAATCTGCTTGCAATGCAAGAGACCTGAGTTTGATCCCTGGGTCAGGAAGATTCCCGGGAGAAGGGGATGGCTACCACTCCAGTATTTTGGCCTGGAGAATCCCATGGACAGAGGTGCCTGGCATGCTAGTAGACAGGATCACAAAGAATCATACATGACTGAGCAACTAACACTATACATCATTAAACACTTATATGTGAAAAGAAAGAAAGTCTTAAATTAATGATCTCAGCTTCAGTTCAGTTCAGTTGTTCAGTCATGTCTGACTCTTTGCGACCCCATGAATTGCAGGATGCCAGGCCTCCCTGTCCATCACTAACTCCTGGAGTTCACCCAAACTCATGTGCATCGAGTCCGTGATGCCATCCAGCCATCTCATCATCTGTCGATCTCAGGTTATACCTTATTAAAATAGGAAAAAATCTAGCAAATTGAAGCCAAATAAAACAGAAGAAAAGGGAAAAATAGAAAAAAATAAAGCTAACAGCTACTTCTTGAGAGTATCAATACAATTGATAACCTGTTAGCAAGACTAATGAAAGAGAGAAAAATTTTCAAGATTAGAAATGAGTGTAGCATCACTATAGATCCTATAGCCATGGAAGGTCTAATAAGGAAATCTTGGAAACAACTTTATATCAATATATTTGACCCCTTATATGGAACAAATTCCTTGAGAGTTTTAAGCTACTAAAGCTCACTCAAGAAAAATAAGCAATCTAAATAGCCATGCCATATTCCTAATAAAGGTTTTATTTTTTAACTAAAATCTTAACCTCCAGGAAACTCCAGAACCAGATGGCTTCTGATGAATTCCATTTAAGAAAAAAAATTAATTCTACACAAATTCTTTCAGAGAACTGAAGAGGAAAAAAAAAAACTTTACAAGTTGCTCTTTTTTTTTTTTTTTTGAGGCCATCAATAGCTTGATACCAAACTAGATGAAAGTATTACAAGAAGAGCAAATATTCACATGCCCTCATTGTTGTTGCTTTGCTGCTCCATCATGTCTGACATTTTTGCTACAACATGGACTCTATTCCACCAGGCTCCTCTATCCATGGGATTTCCCAGGCGAGAATACTAGAGTGAGTTGCCATTTCCTTCACCAGTGGCTCTTCCTGACCCAGGGGTTGAACCCACATCTCCTGCTTGAAAGGCCTGTTCTTTACCACTGAGCCACCAGGGAAGCCCATGCCTTCGTTAATATATATGAAAAAAAATTCTAAACAAATTTTAGCAAATTGAATCCAATAACATATAAAGGGAGTAATACATCATAATCAAGTAGGTTTATCCCTTAAAAATGACCTAATATAATTCATCATATTACAAACATTTAAAGAAAAGAAAAAGAAAGAAAAATACCTGTGCTCAATAGGCACAAAGAAAACACTTTGCAAAAACCAATATAAATTCCTGGTTAAGGAAAGGAAAAAAAATCTCTCAGGACAAAATAAGGATGCCCCTTCTTACTACTTCTGTTCAGCCTTGTCTGAAAGGTTCTAGATGTTAAACAGGTCAAGAAAAAATGTTGGAAAAGAAAAAAATAAAATTATCTTTCTTTACTTTTGACATAACTGTCTATGTAGAAAATCTCCTGGAATCTAAAGTAAACTTCAGAATTTATAAGTGAGCTTAGCAAAATGGCAGAATATAAGATCCACATACAACAACCAATTTGTTTCTCTTTACCAGCAATAAATAAATGAAAAATAAAATAAAATAATACTACTATTTACCATAAGGTTATAAACATAAAAAACTTAGGGATATACTTTATAAAATATTTATAAGCCATGTGCACTGAAAACCACAAACCTTTCCTCAGTGAAATTAAATTCATACTAATGGAGAGGCACATGAAGTTCCTGAGTAATAAGACTCAATATTGTTAAGATGTCATACACTGAAAATTATAGGTTCAGTACAACACATACTCAATCAAAACCCCAATAAGGTTATCTGTTTGCTTATGTGTTTGTTTTAGAGAAACTTACAAGCTGATTCTAAAATCATAGGGAAATCAGAAAAACAATACTACCTGTTTTCTAGACTTATTGTACAGCTAAAGGTAATCAAACAACTTGGCACTCATGTACAGATAAACAAATCAGTGGAATAAAGAATAGGTCTTTCCAAGTGACCCCAGTGGTAAAGAAGCCACCTGCCAATGCAGGAGACAAAAGAGACTCAGATTTGATCCCTGGGTTGAGAAGATTCCCTGGAGGAGCAAATGACAACCCATTCCAGTATTCTTGCCTGGAGAATCCTATGGAGAGAGCATCCCGGAGGGCTACACTCCATGGGGTAGCAAAGAGTCGGACACGATTGAATCGACTTAGCATGTACACAACAGACTAGAAACTCCAGAATCAACCCACACATCTGTAGCCAATTTATTTTCAACAAAGGCAATTCAATAAAGAAAAGGTAATCTTTTCAACAAATGTTGGTGCAATAATTAGATACCCATATGCAAAATAACAAACTTTGATGTATACCTCTTAGCACTTAAAAACTCAAGATAGAATATAGAACTACATATAAAGCCTAAGTGGAACTTCTAAAACACAGAATATCTTTGTGGTCTAAAGGTTAGATATAACACCAAAAGCACAACCATAAGAGAAAAATAATTGATAAATTGGACACTGACAAATGGAAGTTTTCTGTTCCAGGAAACATTGTTAGGAGAATGAAAAGACAAGCCATAAAATGTAAGCAAACTTACAAACTATATATTTAATATAGGATTTGTTTCTAAAATATATGAGGAACTCTCAAAACTAATAATAAGAGAGTCAAAAATGAGCAAAGCATTTTAATAGACACCATAAATGAAGATATATATGTCTCAAATGAGCATGTGAAAGAGTATCAACATTATGATTAGAGAAATAAAAATTAAACTACCACACTCCAATTAGAAGGAATAATACTAAAAAAAAAAAAAACAACTGACCATATCAATGATTCGTTAAGATGTATAATATTGGACTTCTCTCATACACTGCTGGTGGGAATATAAATACCAAAGTCCCTTTGGAAAGAGTTTCACGGGTTCTTAAAAAGTTAAACATGCACCTTCTAAGATTTAACCATTCTACTACTCCTAGGTATTTATCCAAGAGAAATGAAAGTATATGTTGATTTGAAGGCTTGTATAAAAACATTTATAGCAGCCTTATTTGTAATAGTAAAACACTGGAAACAAACAAATGGAAACAAGTAAATTGTGATATATCCAAACAATGGAATGATATTCAGCACCAAAACAGAATGAACTATTGATATCCACAACACATGGGTGAATCTCAAAATAGTCATGTTGAATGAAAGAAGCAGAAAGGACATATACCGCATCGTCCCACTTATATAGACTGTAGAAAGTGTCGGCTAACCTAAGACATGGCAAGGAAAGACTGCTGATGGGGAGGTACGATGGGCAGAGGGAGGGAGTGGTCTGGAGGAATTACAAAGAGGTATGAAGAAACGTTTGAGGGTGAAGGATATGTTCATTATCATAAGTGGATAGTTTCATATGTCAAAACATCAATTTGTAGATCTTAAATATGCACAGTTCATTGAATATCAATTAGACGTCATTGAAGCTATTTTGAAAATTTCCTTAAAAAATTCCTAGAAAAATAATCAGGAAGTCTCACTCTCCTGGGCTTTAACCAAAGTAATGATTTCTGTTAGCATTTAATGTTATAATCTGATAGGTTGATCCATCCCCCTAGGGTGGGGAGGTGGTTAGAAAGCACTGACTTTCCCGCAGGAAGGAAAGCAAAGAATATGAAAAAGTTCAACCAGAGGAAAGGGCTGAGATACCATATCCAGGAGCTTTACTCTTAGCTATGATTCTTGCCCTGATTAGCAGCAAGAACTTGGTTCTGTCATTTTGCTTTGACAAGCTCCAATTACTCATCTAAAAATACAGAAGTTAGACTCAACCATCCCTCAAATGTCCTTCAGAGGCTCTAATTCAGTGATCTATGGATAGACTTTAATCCTCAATAATCTCCTTTTTTCTCTCAACTAAGAATTTACAAGTATGGCCTTAAACTAAAAATATCCCAAGTAATTTTGAAATGTGCATTATCGCCCTTGCTGATAATCTTTTTAGAAAGAGAGTAAACTCTTGAGGGTGGGCCCCTTCATCTTAAAATTTCTGGTCTTTTCTTCTCATAATATTTCAAGTTCAGAGCCTACATTGTAATAATGATACTGTGATTGCTATTAAAATTATAAGGATAGAAAACTACTATTATACTTCTTAGAAAACTACTTTCCCATGCAGCAGCCATCTTATTTCCATGAAGATATTATTTTCAATTTACAGATACAGAAATAGGACCACAGAAGTTAACATTAACTTGCTTCACCACATACCAACCACATGACCTTGGACAAGATCCTTAGTTTCTCTTTGCTTCTGTTGCTTCTCTGTAAATTTGAGATTATAACAGTACTTGCCTCATAGGATTGTTGAGGATTAAATGAGTTAATATTTGTAAAACTTTAGATCGGAGACTAGCACCCAGTTATTACTATTATTCTTTGAGAAACTAATTTCATTTTAATGTATTAATATAATAAATAAGAATTAAATAATTAAGTATAGACAGAGAAGTCTGGCGGCTTACAGTCCATGGGGTTGTGAAGAGTTGGACAGACTGAGTGACTAAAACTAACTAGCTAACGTAATAAAGAAGCAAGATCTAAGATAAATTCATATCCTTTGGTTCTCTGTTCAACATGCATTTGACCAGAGATCAGTAAATATTTATGTACTTTCAGACTTGTCTTTCCTGATTACCATCACACCCCAGTCTAAGTGGATATCTTCCTAATGTTCATTCTCCCTATCTTAATTTGGAATATATTTATTTATTATTTTTTAATTTCTAGTTTCCCCAGCTAAACTGTAGGATCAGAAAAGAGAAGCCAATGGATAGTCAGTGCATGCACAGTTTCTGGAACCACACAGAGCCTTTCAGTGTTCATTTGATACTATTTTTATTACTAGGGCCTAAAATAGATAAAAGTATATGAAAACTTCAGAAACATATGTTAGTATATTTATCCAGATCTTCAGTGTTTCCAAAGATCTCTGGTGAGTTTGGCCATGGCTGTTATCAAAAGCTTGTATCTGACTGGCTCATGTTCTCCTCTTTAAGGAAAAGTGACACTTTTTTTGATGGGGTAAGAGTCCTATGACTTTAACAAAATAAAAGATAACATGAATTTATACTGTATGTGACAGTATTCCAGAGGGAATGATATGACCTGTAGGATACCAAAATTCATAGCAAATTGCGCTATATATTTGATCAGTCAATATATTTCTTATGTGCTTAAGAGATGCAAGCGATTGTGATAAAATGCTACTCGACACACTGAGCAGTCTTTGGAATCACAGTAGTACTCCTGTTAGTCACTCTATCGTGTCCGACTCTCTGCGACCCCATGGACTGTACCCGCCAGGTTCCTCTGTTCTTGGGATTCTCCAGGCAAGAATACTGGAGTGAGTTGCCATTCCTTTCTCCAGGGGATCTTCCCAACCAGGGGATTGAACCTGGGTCTCCTGCATCGCAGGCAGATTCTTTACCATTTGAGCTACACGGGAAGCTCTCGGAATCATAAGCCCAGATCTCTAAGGGGCAGAAAGCAGAGGATCCCAGAGAAACGGACTGAAGCGGGCAGGACACCATGTCTTGTCTGAACATAGTTCTACCAAATGCTAGGTCACAGCATGTAAACCTCAGGCCAGAGTTAAAGCTTGGGCTCACATGGATAGAAATACGTGGCAGGTCAAATCTGTCTTCCTCATCTTTGCCCACTTCAAGAGCCCTCAGCCCTTCTCCTCTGGACTCTCCGGACAGAAGGAAAGCTATACAAACTCATTTTTAGGACATTAAGATTTCACTGTAACCAACAAAGAGCCACTGTAAAGAACAGGGCACTCTGCTCAATATTATATAATGACCTAAATGGGAATAGAATTTGAAAAATAATAGGTAGATACATATGTATAACTGAGTCACTTTACACCTGAAAGTAACACAACATTGTTAATCACATAAACTCCAGTATAAATAAAAAGTAAAAAAAAAGAATTTACTGTCTTTCCCACTTGCTTTTCTGTCTCTTTTTGAGAGCAAGTGTCAATTTTATCAATCTCTATACCCCAGATTCAATCACATTACTTATATAACATAGGTATAATCCCTTGTGGCTCAGCTGGTAAAGAATCTGCCTGTAGTATGGGAGACCTGGGTTCGATCCCTGGGCTCGGAAGATCCCGTGGAGAAGGGAAAGGCTACCCATTCCAGTATTCTTGCCTGGAGAATTCCATGGACTGTATAGTCCATGGGGTCACAAAGAATCGGACACGACTGAGTGACTTTCGCTGTCTTTCATATAACAATGTTACCTATATTACCTACATAGCATATAACAAAGGAGAGCAAAGGTTTGTTCAATAAAGGGATGGATGTTAAATATACGGATGGATGTTAAGAGCACTGTACTTGGTAAATAACAGGAATTCCTTATACTTGTGAAGCATTTTTCTAGTGTGACAAAGCACTTTTGCAACTAGGAATTCTTTCCTTCTACTTTTTACCCTCTCTCTCTCTCCACTCATTTAAATATTAGTCTGCCAGTGGATACCTCATTTATATTCTTGGCCCAGATTTCTTTCCTGAATTGGATATCCTGCTGCCTGCTGGTCATCTCCACTCAAATATCTCACAGACATCTCAGACTGAACGCCTTCAAACTCTGCGCTCTTATCCTCCGTTCCTCCCCCTCAAATCTGCTTCTCTTTCATTTACTTATCCGGTAAATCCCAGTCCTTCCACTCAGTTGCTCTAGACAGATGCCTTCATCAGGAGCCCACAGTATCCACTTCATCCTCACCCTCCTGGTCTACCCCTACTTTTCACCGATGTTATCTTGTGCCATCTCCTCCGGCTCTGTGCCTCAGCCCCACGGGCCTGCTCCCAGCACTTAAAATGTGAGGAAGTGCCTTCTCATGTCAGTGCTAGTCACCCTGCCTCAAATCTCCTCCCACCTCTTCTCCAGAATTCTCTCCCAGTTATCCTTCACGTCTCAGTTCCACTGTGCATTGCAGGAGGCTTAGCAGTCTCCCTGGCCTATACCCACTAGAGGCCAGCAGCACTCCCTTCCCCCAGCTGTGACAACCAAATAGGTCTCAGACATTGTCCATTGTCTCTGGGGAGCCAAATTCATTCCCCCCATTAAGAAGCTCTGTTCTACACTTTGATCAGAACATTCTGTCATGGATTTTTATGGAACCTAGTATGTAAATCTTTTGACTTTTACATTACTGTTGCTGCTAAGTCGCTTCAGTCATGTCCGACTCTGTGCGACCCCAGAGATGACAGCCCACCAGGCTCCCCCGTCCCTGGGATTCTCCAGGCAAGAACACTGGAGTGGGTTGCCATTTCCTTCTCCAATGCATGCAAGTGAAAAGTGAAAGTGAAGTCGCTCAGTCGTGTCCGATTCCTAGAGACCCCATGGACTGCAGCCTACCAGGCTCCTCCATCCATGGGATTTTCCAGGCAAGAGTACTGGAGTGGGGTGCCATTGCCTTCTCCAAGATTACTGTTGGACCACCCCATTATGGATAGAGGAGTTCTTCGTCATTTTATTACCTGGGCTGCCCTGGTCGCTCCGTGTTAAAGAACCTGCCTACCAATGCAGGAGACGCAGGTTTGATCCCTGGGTCGAGAGGGTCCCGTGGAGGAGGAAATGGCACCCCACTCCAGTATTCTTGACTGGAAAATCCCATGGACAGAAGAGCCTGGTTGGTTACTTTCATGGGGTCACAAAAAAGTCAGACACGACCTAGCAACTACAAAACAACAACATATAGTGTCTAGCATGAGATAGGTGCTTCATGAATGTATGTTGAATAAATGAATACATTTGATTATTGCAAAAACCACACGACATATGGACAGCCAGAATTAACACAACCACTTTAAACTGAGATAAAAGATATGCCAAGTGGCTGAACGACTGGCATGCAGAATAAATAGCTGACAGGGGACCATTCTCAGCTCTTCTGATGATCAGCATAATCACTTTACTAGCATTACCAGCTTTTTTTCAGCCTTCTCACATTACCGGAACTCTTCCCCTTCAGAGGTCCCCGCAGCCCTGAGTCCTTGCAGTCTGTGCAGCATCAACAGAGACCCTCGCACTGTCTCAAGGGCCGAAATGCTGAGGGCCTCCTGGTGGTTTCCAGTGATGCTTCACGACGACGCTTATTACAAATCATGGCACGTTAAATATAAGGGGGGTAGACAGGGTTTCTCCTGTTGTGATTGGGATGCAAGAGGGAAAAAAAATAACTCTCCTGAGTGAATTTGCTTTTATGGTACTCTTAGCCTTGTGGTCCACTCTAGTAAATAGCCTAGAGAAAACTAATCACACAATAGGTTAAGATACTCTGATCTTAATGAAAGCCTTGCTGAATAAACTAGAACATGAAGGATACTTGGTTAAAATTATCTTTTATTTCCAGGCTGCTTAAGTACAGCTAAGCAGAAAAATCTCAGTTGGAAAGAGAAATTCTTTTAAATTGTACTTTCAACGTGCCTAATGTACTCCTACTTTCCAAGGTTTTGAAAAGCAGGATTTATACAGCATGCATGTGTGCTAAGTCGATTCAGTCATGTCCGACTCTTTGCAACCCTATGGACTGCAGCCTGCTAGGTCCCTCTGTCCATGAGATTCTCCAGGCAAGAATACTGGAGTGGGTAGCCATTCCCTTCTCTAGGGGATATTCCTGACCCAGGGATCAAACTCAGGTTTCTTACATTGCAGGCAGATTCTTTAACCTCTCAGCCACCAAAGAAGCCCAACATAAAATAAGCACCCAATAAATAATCATTAGCTATTATTTTTCTTCTTTGCCTAAACATAGTTTTATTTCTGTTCTGTTCTATTACTAAGTTCTGTCTATAAATCAGATATTTATCATTTTAATAGTTCATAAGCATTTCAAGAACCTGATCTTCATTACATTTTCTTCATCATATAAGTATTTCTTTGATTCTTACAACAATCCTACGAGGCTGGGATGTTTGTGTCCATTTTACAGAGAGGAAACTGAGACCCAGAATGATGTGCCTATGATTTATGCAATTTAGATAGTGACAGAGGCAGGACTAAAGCATTGGTCTTCAAAATATTTTGCTCCATTAACACCATAATATATATATATATATTTTTTTTTTACTGATTCACTTTCATCTCAACTCTTTTAAGATATCAAAATGGCCCTAAAGTAAAACTCCTTGGAAGTTTGTCTTCTCATTTTCCCCCTCTAATCAGTAAGCCTCCACTGAGTAGTAACTACATGTCTTAGTCAGTGTTTGCCTAAGTCTCTCTCTCTCTCTCCTTCCCTACCTTTTCCCATTACCTCTTTTTTCTCTTTCTCCCTTATCTTTACCCCTCTCCTTTCTTTCCTTCATTTCTCTCTCTCTCTCACACACTCAGAAATATCTTATTGGTCTATTTCACATGGAAGGAGAGGGGAGTAATGACAATGACTTGGAGGTTTCCAGTTTACCTGATGAGATAACTGGGATCAGGTAAGAGCCAATGAGAGATAAGTTTGGATTACTAGGGCAGGCAAGGTAGATGGAAAAGCAAAGGAATGGAGTTTGGATTAAAAAAAAAAAAGTAGTGTGGAGAGGAAGACAGTCCCTGATTATAGTAAAGCTTATAGGCAAGGAACAGCAAATAATAAAAAAATCTTGCTGGAGGATGATGCATGGGTCTGTGTCTGTTGTATTAATTATTTACTGAGTACATTTGGGGAAATTACTCAGTAAATAATTTTTACTCACCAAGCCTCAGTTTTCCCACTTGTAAATTGGGAATAATAATAATAATGAACAATAATGTTATCAGTCTCCTGGGATCATTGTGAGGATTGAATGAATCACTTACATTTAACATTTCTTAGAACACAGTGCTAAATAAATAACAGTAAATAAATGTTGGCTCTCACCAACATTATCATTACTATTAATATCATGAATGTCATCAGGAAGGAGAAAGTACAGAAGGCTTCTTGGGGGTAAGGATGATAAGTATCTGGTACTTTAGGCAATAAAAATATATAAGAAAAGAATATTTATTATTGAAAGAATGTTTACAGTTATTTGTTAAGAAACTGGAGGGGTGAGTACTACAGATGCAGAGAGTTCAGATAGGATTTATGTGTAAGAACTAGGTGATTTGTGGCCAAAACAGGCAATAAATCCAAGTTTCAGAGTCATGAAAAGTATTTATTCTCATCGCTTATGAGGCTCAGGCCTATTCATTTCAAAATGAAGTTGTATATGGAACGATAATACATCAATAGCAGAACCTCAAATTAAATGAACCAAATCATTTAAAATTAAACTATGAAGTCAAGACAGTGTCAGGTTAACTCTTCTAAAGTTGAAAGCCAATACCATCATCACCAGTGGATTTCACCAAAATAAGCCTTGTAAATTTGATTTCACTGAACTATGTCGATGTGATCAAAGGTCAGTTAATATGAGGATTGCAAACATTTATAGTGGGGTGAAATTTGGTGATATTCAGTTTTATAAGCACTGAGACTTAAATATTATTCATGTGCAGAAATATAATGTCTTATGAACTTTACAGATGCTTTTAAATCAGCAGTCTTTCCCCATAAAAAAAGTCAAAAAGAAAGGCCCTTAATCATGTCATAGGCTTTCCAATGTCCTTCTACTCAGCAATAGTTTCATTTAAAAAACATTTCAATGAACATTAATTGAACAGAAACTGTCAACTTTCCTTTTATAATGAAAGGAAAACTGCTGTGATGAAGAGTTTCTAATCATTATATCTAATTAAAAAGTTAATCCTTATGTTTCTCATTTTTAAGTCCTTTCAAATGTAACAAAAGAGCTGCCCTTTCAAAAATAGGCAACAGAGCACAGTCATTAGCTGACATTACTTCTCTGGTAAAGCTACAATCTTGGAATTAAAGAATATTGGCCCAAGCTATTGTGATGGAATTAGGAAAGTTAGAAGAATCAACCAAAGCTTGGACTTTATTGACCTATTTTCTTAATACAGAAAAATCCCATATTGTACCAACAGTGGGGAGCTGAAAAAGAAACTGTGATTTAAGTCTTTTATACAATAGAGGAAAACAGGTTCTGCATCCCAGCTCATAAGGGAATGTGATGTGACTCACTCTTTTAATATGAATAAAAGTAATCTTTCCAGGCCCGGAGTTAGGAGCAAATTATTCTTCTAAATAATTGAGCCTTTACTCTAAGGTCCAAACTCACAAGCAACCTTTTAAATCACCTTCCAACTTCCTGGAGCCCAGCGGAGAAGGAAGGAGAGAATCCTAGACAAATATGGGAGATGATGCATCCACACGTGACTGCCTCACTTCCGTGATGAATAAGAGGAAGGGAAATGTTCTGAAAGCCTAAATGCAAACCATAGCATTAAGAGATTGTGTTTATCGTTTCCTCTTCTGGTTGATATGTTTTAAGTATTTTAGGGTGCTATGTGATGATCAAAGAAGGAAACTCTATTTCAAATTGCCATTTTCTGGATGGTCAACAGGGAACAGGGAATGGTAACTGAATCTATAACGTAGCAAGGCATTTTATAAGGGGACTTGCTGCTTTTCATTAGCAAGGATCAGCAAGATCAATCTGAGCCACTGAGTTTACTCATTCTCATAATATGCAAGGCAGCCTCTAGCCTTTTACAAAACAGTCTTTGCTAAAGGCTGAGTATCTGCAGCTCTGAAATAAGTAAATACTCTTAAATGTCAACTCAATTATGGCCTTCATTGAGCAAAGAGAACAATCTTCCTAATGGATCATACTCTTCCTTCCTAAGTTCTTTCCACATTTTTGCCTCTCAGGGAAAGAAGGGATATAAGAGGGAACAAATACTTTTCTGCAAAGCATTTTTTCATATAGGAACCTTTTAGATTTTATTGACAGCCTTCTTTCTGCCTTCACTTTACTTGTTTTTATGAGAGGCAAATATTGTGTACTAAAAAGGAGTTAGAAACATAAAGCCCTTGCTCCATTCCTTACAAGGTACGTACAACCAAAACTAAGCCCTTTGACTTTTTCTGAGCCTTTCTTTTCTCTACTTGTAAAGAAATATAAATATGTAAAACAGAAATAATAGTCCTTGTTAGACCAGGAATCTTAGGGGTTCAAATAAAAAAAATATGGAAAAGCTTTGGAAACATAGGGATGATTATTTTCTTGTGTGAAGGCAAGAAAAAGGGATTTAGCATTTACTGAACATCCACCAAATACCAGGTACAGCACTAAGCTTCCTCTGTACTAAGTCTTTCAGTAACCTCATGATACAGGCTTTCCTGGTGGCTCAGACGGTAAAGAATCTGTCTGCAAAGCGGGAGACTTGGGTTCAATTCCTGGGTTCAGAAGATCCCCTGGAGGAAGGCATGGGAACCCACTCCAGTATTTTTGCCTGGAGAATCCCCAAGGACAGAGGAGCTTGGCGGTCTGCAGTCCATGGGGTTGCAAAGAGTCGGACAAGACTGAGTGACTAAGCACATACAGCACACGACACAAGCATTGTACCCATCAAACAGGCAAATAGCTGAAGTGGGGGAGAGACTGCGTAATGCATCTGGGATTTCAGAGCTTGTTATTTATAGAGACAGAATTCAGTTTTGTCTCTCTCTAAAGGTAATGCTCAGCTTCCAGAAAGCGAGAATTATGCTTTTGGTAACAGTGTAAAAAATGCAAGTTTTGAGAGTGAGTCAGCAAAAGCTTGAATTCTAAGGCTGCCACTCAGTCAGTGTTGCCATGGGTAAGTTGCTTAAATTCTCTCTAAAGTTTTGTTGTATCATCTGAAAATGGGGAAAATGAGTGACTAACTGACATAGTTGTTGATGAAGACTTCTAGAAAAAATGCATACTTAGCCAGATACTCTTTGGCACATGGTTGGCATTCAGTATACACGGGTTATTATTGTCCTATCACTGAATAAAAAATTGGTAGCAGTCAGTTAAGTAAATGATCCAGGAAAATCTCATAGTTCTTATAATTTACTCTGAGTATTTTGAAGATGAAGTAGATTGTATCATATACAATTGAGCATTGACTAAAATGACTGGAAGTCAGCTGGTGAGCTCAGATATATATATCAAAGACATAAATACAATAAGATATATGGGGAAAAGACAAAAATATTTTAAAAAATACAGAATTAATGAGATCAGGATAAAAAGAAAGGATACTGCCAAATAAGAGTACATGGGCAATGCACAAATTTTAAAATTAAATATATTGATGGATAGCTAACCTGTAGGATAGCTACCTGGGCTACCCATTTATATGTCATGTAACTTGCATCATACATGCTAAAGGATACAGGGCATAACATCTCCTCAGTGAAAACATTAAACGTGTCAATATTAAAATGTCAACTTGTAAACACATACTCTGCCTTAGCTATTTAAAAACTTATTGTAAAAGGCTTAAAAAAATGAGTTTAAGTTTTTGTTCTCATGTAATGACATTTATATCTGTTTAATTTATATTCTGAATTATATTCATCAGTTTACAGATGACCCAAAGATCAGGGAGGTATAAGGGCTCCTCTAAGTACAACAGGCCAACTTGGGGTTGAATACTGCCTCCATGGATAGTTAGGCAAAATCCTTCTATGAACCACTTTCTTTATCTGCAAAATCAGAGTAGAATCTTCAGTCTCTCAGGGTTGTTGAACAAATCAGATGAGTTAATAGGGACACATTTCCATCCCAGTGGTCACTGAAGTAAGTCATTTCCACTTACTTTCCTTGTAAGTATTTTGGGAAATATCTCTATTTATTAAGTGCCACAAGGTTCTAAACTCACTCTGTATTGATGAGGCATAATACAGCTCCTGCCTTTCAGGATTTCACAGAAGAGCTAATCATTTCACTAAACTGACATCCTATATTATAATGAAGTGAATATGGAGTGTAGTGGAAAACAATGTGCTTAAGTTGGTTACCAGGTTGAGGGGAGATATGGAATAAGCAGACCAGGGAAACCTATAGACAAAAAGAAGTATCACTGAAGCTGGATGTGCAGGGGTAGCTGGAACTCCATAGAAAGTCAAGGGAGCAAAAGATTTCCCAGGCTCAGATGAATGGTTTCAGGGGGAAAGACTTCCCCAGGGTAATGTTTTGGGTCTCTTTCTCCATCCCTACAGTGAGAAGGAAGTCTTCTGCAGGCGAAGGTTGCAATAAGGAACTGGGTGTGGCGAGCTCACTCCTTCCTTCTGGGAGCTGGCCGTGCTGTGGGAGCCTTGCATTCTCTCTTGCTGTAAGATAAGTTTAGCAAGGCAGACTGTGCCTCTACAGAAGCTGGCAGTTTGGAGTCAATTCATTTTACTGCCTGCCGCAGCCATTTCCTCCCACCTAGCTCTTATCAATAATAAACTTGAGAAACTTCCCTGGTGGTCCAGTGGCTAAGACTCCATGCTCCCAATGCATTGAAGTTCCAATGCATTGACCAGATTCAATCCCTGGTCAGGGAACTAGATCCCATATGCCGCAACTAAGGCCCAGCGCAGCCAAATAAATAAATAAATGTTAAAAAAAAAAATAGTAATACATTTGGCTTAAAAAAATTCTCTATCAGAATCTGGAACCTCTACATTATCTGGTTTTAATCTTCAAATTTTTAAGAGGTGGTGATTGTTAGGCATCCTCAAACTTGACAGCGAATGACATTTGGAAACGAGATTATGAAATGAATTCAAAATGTGACAGTGTTTTTCTCAGGAGAGTAATGTACTTAGGAGGGTAAATGGAAGAGAAATTGGTTTTAAGGTTTCGTTGGCCAGTAAGTGGGTTATGGGGCTTCTCTCTCACTCTAAGGAATTTGGACTCCACCCCACGAGCAGCATGGTGCCATTGAAGTGGAGAAATGACAAGGCATTTTGTGGGAGGAGGGGGTATTAGACATATTCTGGCAGCTTGAAGTGGATAGATTTTGTGATGCATTGAAGCCAAAAGGCCAGTTTGATGACTGTTCCAATACTCCTGGTAAGATACTTGTGAATAGATCCACTATTGACTGCTAAATTCCCTTAGAATCTAAGAAATGTAAGACAAAAGACCAACATACCTTACTCTGAAATCACAATTTTAAAATATCATAAAGGCCCAGGATTGGTGGGGAGGGGGGGTGGGCAGGGATTGATGGGTAAGAAGCTGCACATAATGAGAGTTCCAATAAGAGGGATGCACTCAAGCTCAGCTGCTGCTGAAATGAAGAGATGATTGTGCGAACAATCTAGAACTCATCAGAAATAATCACACCTAATTTAAAAAACATTGTCTAAAAGACAAGCCAAATTTCACCAATCATGCAATAGTTAGATGTTCTGCAGGAAAAAAAGGATACAAATCTCCTGTAAAATACCACCTTCTCTCTCCCTCTCTGTACTACCATCCTCAAAGAAAAAGAATATGCCATAATAGCACCTGTGTAACAGACTAGGACATAAAGGGTTCAGGAAAGATAACACACAGCATGATTCATCTAATGATGTAACCCTGTAACCAGATAGGAGGCGAGTTCTAGTGGGGAGAGAGCCGGACTGAAAAATCACAGCTGCCTGCCTAACTCTGGTCCAGGTTCATCTTGCTAAACCAGCACTCTGTTTTTAATTTGTGAGTAATATGGGTTATATCTTAAAGTTACTATGCATAAGCAAAAATGGGGAACTTGAGCTAGCTTTTTGAAGAACATCTCTTAGAAATAAGAGATGAAACATAAGAATGCCATATCATATTTCTTCCTTCAGCAATTATTTATTAAGGACTTACTGGATGTCATCTATTGTGTTGGGACAAGCGACAGACAGATCCATCTCCTGGTCAGAACACTTGCAGCAGCCACACCGGACCCTAAAAAGCTTGGGAGTTAGGGTTACCCTTAAATCATCTTCAACTGTTGTCCAAGTTTCAAAGGAGACTACAAAGCTGTCCTCATTCCAGAATTTGACACCTTTACTCCCATTACAGAACTATGAAGTCTTAAGCAGTTTAAAAAAGTATTATACAACTTCCAGAGTATCCATAAGTAAATTAATTTAAAAACTATACTGTTCCTACTTCATTCTCAAACCTATTAAATTTACAGAAATCCATAATCATTATGTTTTGAGCTATGCAGTGACCTAAGTCAGTTTAGTTTTCTGACAACTTCATGCTTACCAGCCTCTCATAAATCAAGTCAACATCAACAATTGCAGGATTACATATGAATTTGTAGAGAACAATGAACGGAGTGATCTTTTGGAGTCAGACCTGACTTCCAACCATAAATCTGGTACTTGTTAAATATATGAACTATGGCAAGTTACTTTGCTTCTAAAGTCCATTTGTTCATATATAAGATGGGAATGAGGTGATCTACATTCCTGCATTAATTTGAAGGTTAAATTAAAATAATGGTATATAAGAAAGTCTTCACAAATGGTAACTATTATAATAATTTATTGTATTATGTCATTTCTATGAAGCGCATGGCAACACTGAATACCAGGGCTATCAAAGAAACTAGAGATTTAGGCTGACACTTTTTCCTTCTAATTTATGGCTGACGGTGCTAATTTTTACCGTATTCTTTCCTGAGGGGGTCTGATGTAATCCCACCATCTGTAGGACCATGGTCCATATGACCATCATGAATCAATCTGAGTTTATAGAGTCAAATGTATTAATCATTTCTTTGAAATCTATTCTAACTTCCTCTAATTGACAGGTAGACCCTAACATTCTGATACTTGGCTAGGGTGTGATTCAGAGTCCAGCGTAGCCTTGTTACTAGTACCCAAGCTTCCTGGTTTCCAGTTCTGTATTTTTCCACTGCAGCAGACTCATTTTTCTCTGAGTTATGAAATTCAAGCACGAGTCCAAATTGGAAGAGACAGATCACTTAACATAGCCTGTCACTATGTGATTTCTGCTGAGGTATGAATTAAACCGTGACCCTTGCAATATACAGTTAAACTGATCTGAAACAAAGAACTGTTTAGGAGACTGCTCATGCACTCTTATCAAGGCCAGTACTATATGGGGTCAGCAACACAGCAATTTTAGTGATGGGATAATGGACATTGGCAGGTTGCTGCCATGATAGCTACAGGCATGTCATGATAAGAGGACACTTTCAGATACTACAGAATATGATTTACCAATTTCTATTGTGTCGACTAAAAATTCCTTCAGTTTTAAGTAACAATAAAAGGCATTTTTCATTTTCGCCGAGAACTTTATTGAACAACGAATTCACCGAAGGAATGAAATTTTTGGCCCACCTAATACATCAATTTAGTCAATAAGTCTGGAATGTACAAAGAGAATATCCTTTGAAATTCCCAGTGGCTGAAGTTAATTCCCCAAAATAAAACTCACAGGTTACTGTCTTGAAATCAAACTGAGGCTTAAAGGAAGAGTAACTCTTAGAAAAATGTTTCATTTTTCAAAATCATTTTGGAATTTAATTAGCAACATAACCTGCATCAACTCTTAAAGATTCAGAATGAACACATGCCTATGACACTATTTTGTTATTTGAAGTTTAATGGTAAGAAACTGAGACAAGATTCCATTTTAAATGGTCTTAATATCCTATATCAGTTCTCCTTCATATTTGGGGCAATTTCTAATAAACTAAATAAGTGGTGTTCCAGGGATATTTTCATGATTTCATAGTTCAAATGAAAAGTAAGAAACAAAAGGGGGGAAGGAGACCATATGCTTCAACCATACACTCTAAAAAATGAAAATACTTTTCATTAGGGCCAAATGGTTCTTTTATTCCCCTTGGTATCTCGTCTAAACTCTCTTTACCTGATGACCCTCTTAAATTATTTCATCATCCAATGTATTCAATTGTATTAAATCCCAAATATTTTTCTCATGAAAATATGAGAGAGAGGGGTCAAGATCAGAACTGAAGAGGGAGAAGAGGGTCAAGATCAGATATTCGGTGGGCCATGATCTATTAACTTGTGATTAATTTCTGGGGATATTTCTTAAGATACCCTTGCAATTTCCAAATTAAATATGAGGTAAATTACACTCCTCCTAATAAGATCAAAACTCAGCCATGCAAGGCAACCTTAAAGGGATGAAAGAACACTCAGGCTGGCAGAACTGATAACCATATTATCCACTCTAAAGAACAATTACATCACCCAGAAGTTTGAGAGGAGCTTTGGGGTCAAGAAGGAAAGCAAAGAAAAAAGGGAACCAGAGAGTTAAGCTTCGTTCGTCAATCTAGGACCTTATGATGTGGGAAGGAGTCTGAACATTTGAGTTCAAATACCTACTGAATATTGAAGATGGCTTGACTTTCCCCAACGAAAGAAGTCCAGTACCCTTGGAAGTTACCCTTGAAGCCTTTTATTTTTCTTATCTGCCTCCTTTTGTTGTATTCTGCTTCAAGTATACCAGCACTAGTTAATCCACATTTTTGCTCTACACCCAAAATAGATCCTCAACCCATACAGTGGATCCACAGCCAGTCAAGCCATCATAAATCTCTCCTTTGGAAATACTATTCTACAGCATTCTAACTAGTGCCCTTCCCTTCCCTGGTTCATCTCACTATGTACACTAGATCCTATCACGTCTTTACTTAAAATAAGCCAGTGGCTTCTTGTTGAGCTTTGAGTAAAATTCAGATTCACTCCCATAGTCTCCAAAGTCTATATGACCTGGCTTTGCCTCCAACCTCCATCCCTGCCCTTTCTCCTCCCCACGTTCTCTTTTCTCCACTCACCTTCTTCTGTTGCAGGAACATATCAAACTTGTTCCCACTATAGTGTCCTTGAACATGCTATTATTTTATTTGTAACACCACGTGAAGATCGCCATGACATTGTTCTCTTTGCATTTTCAACTTTTAAATATCAACGTGTTTCCTCCTCATTAAGGCTTTCCTTTACTGTCTTATCTAAAGCAGCCCCACTTCCACCAACCCATCCTCCATATCACTTTGCCATAGTTTATTTTTTAACAGTATACCACCATCTGAGGTAGTCTTTGTTTGCTTGTTAATTTTATTTATCAACATAAGCTCCAAATCTTGCCAACTGTATTTCTCACTATATTTTCAACTTTCTAGAATAGGTCTGAGCAACAATAGATCAATAAATCTTTGTGAGTGAATAAACAGATGGATTTTTATGAACATGGGTGTTTCAATTCATCTGACAATTATATTTTTCACTGTGATGATTTTCTTCATAATTTGATGTCATATATAGTTTAGCCAATCTGAGTCAGCTAGTCCCAGTTCCCTCTGGACACTTATCAGAATGGCTATCTGGGATTTAAGAGAGGCAAACACAGGATCCAGGGACCTGATCACAGTATTTATTACCTAAAGAAGTACATGTCCAGCATGTCTTGCCTAACACAACACTACTTCTTCTTCACCATTTTTAAAAGATATCATTCTTTCAATTATTCAAAAATATGTCAGGTCCTTTCCTAAGAGGCAGAAATAAATAAGGCACAGTTTGTATTCTCTCAAAGCTTCCAATACGGCAGATGAAACAGACAGTAAGAAATCAC
Source organism: Bubalus bubalis (assembly GCF_019923935.1). Taxonomy (NCBI): domain Eukaryota; kingdom Metazoa; phylum Chordata; class Mammalia; order Artiodactyla; family Bovidae; genus Bubalus; species Bubalus bubalis. Next base: position 91,849,770 of record NC_059161.1, on the reverse strand, counting down.
AATGCTAAGTGAAAAGTTTGTGTGTATACCACATTCTGTGGAAGCACAGAGAAAGGGAAGCTTAAAGAAGAGAACATTTGAGATGATTCTTGAGAGATAAATGGGATTTTATCAAACACAGAAACAGGGAAAGTCATTATAGACAGAGTGAGGCATGAGGAAAGATTTGGCAGGAGACCGCAGGGTGGCTTCCGGGAATCAGGGAACAGTGAATGATTGGGTGTGACCAGAACACAATAGGAGTGGCTGGAGATGGGGATGGAAATGCAGGCTGGGGCCAAACTGAAGAAGACTTGCAAGCTTTGCTAGGGAAACAAGTTTTATTTTGTAAACTAGTATTTGGCAAACTGTGTTTTGGGAGATCCTGGTAAAGATGTATCCATGAAAAAGGAATTTAATCATCACACACATCTAAGAAATGTGCTGCATGCTTTATATGCCTCTGGGAGATAGAAAACCCCACAGGCTTTGAAAAATCCTATAATTAAAAAATAAACAATTGCTTAACATGTTTAATTTCATGTAGGCCATTCATAAACATTTTCAAACGTACTAGCCTTCTCCAGAAGTTAGAGTACACTTAAAGTGAAGCACTACTTTAAATGATCTCAAGTTGTTAAAATTATTTACACCAATGAGTAATGTGAACACAACTGAGTGTAAACATAAATTTGGCAATAAAAACACTTGGAATGGATGGAAGGTATCTGGGGGGCCACTGGCTTTTGCAAATAGCTTATGTGAGTGATAGTGCACATCTATATCAAGCACTGAGAATGGGGGTGTAAAATATGAAAATATTTGAGAGAATTCTATATATCAAGTTGTTGTTATTGCAAGTGTGCTGAGTCGTGTCTGATTCTATGCAACCCTACCGACTGTAGCCCGCCAGGCTCCTCTGTTCATGGGATTTTCCAGGCAAGAATACTGGAGTGAGTTGCCATTTTCTCCTCCAGGGGAACTTCCCAGCCCAGGGATCGAACTGGTGTCCCTTATATTGGCAGACAGATTTTTACCACTGAGCCACCTGGGAAGCCCACTACATATATATTATATCAATTAGTCATCAATTAATTAGTGAGTTCTGTAAAAAGGTGATGCAGCTAGAGACGACTTCCTGATTTTCTGACATGGTAAACTGAGTTAATTATAAATGAGGTTTGAGAGCAGTCCAGGTAGGAAAGACAAGTAGTGAAAAATGGTCTAAAGCTTCTGCACAGAAAGGGATGGGGATCATAAAGTCAACTCATACCTGTTTTTGACTCAATTAATAATTGAGTCAAAAATTAATAATTACAAGCCGAAAAGCAACTCCCAATTATGCTAGGCTTTTTCATAAACCAAGAGTTCCTGTCTTTAACCTACTTTGTTGTTGTTCAGTCACTAAGTTGTGTCCAACTCTTTTGTGACCCCAGGGACTGTAGCCTGCAGGCTCCTCTGTCCATGGGATTCCCCAGGCAAGAATACTGGAGTGGGTTGCCATGCCCTTCTCTAGGGGATCTTCCCAAGCCAGGCATTGGTCCTGAGTCTTCTGCATTGGTAGGGGGATTCTTTACCACTGAGCTACCTGGAAAGCCTTAATCTACTTATAGTTAGTTACAATCCTCCATCTATTTGTCTGTCACTTTTCCATTCAGACTTTTGAAAATGAATGTGTTTTTGTATTAGAAAACAGCTGCCCTCATATTACTGATAGGCTGACCAGATTTTTTTTTAGAACAGTTAGAAGGTGCCCAGCTTTGATAAGAGGAGTTCACAGACTTGTTGGGTATGTAACTTTAATTCTAAATATTGATTTCAGCAATGTAAAATTGGTGTGGTTTTAAAGGACACAACTTCATACCATCTTTCTAAGATATGGCTTTGACTTTTAGGGGCAGACTGCCTGCACTTTAAAAATATGTGGACCTTGAATATGTCTATATACAAATTTCATAGAACTCTTAAGCATATATAAACTTACTATAAGATAGGCATGACATTTACAGAATATTTCCCTTCCTATCTGATCAGTTAGATCACTTTCCTCTTCAACATCCCTTCCTGTCAATTTAATGCCCAGCAGCACTCCTCGGCAAATTCTCTATTGACATTGTCAGATGGTCTGTCTACTTCTGCCTGTTGTACTAATTACCTTTTCACCTGTCACTCAGTTCAATCTTGCTCACCTACACCAGTGTGGAAAAAAAGAACATTCAGCTCTTCTCCTTCCAGAGAACAGACATGAAGAAGAGTTACAGTGATATGACAGGAGAGATGAGGATGCTTAAGAACCACCCTGCTCCATTTACAGATGGTGGAAATTTCTCCTACCAGGACTTGTGAACAGAAACTCCTGAGCTATTATATACCTTTTCTTCCTTCTAGCCATCCATCCTATCATCCATCCAGTCCACAAATTAAGCATGTATTAAATCACCAACAGGGTATTATTATCATACTAGGTGTTATAGATGTTATGAGTGTGACTCTGTGTGTGTGTGTGTGTGTGCATGCTCAGTCCTGTCTGACTCTTTGGGACCCCATGGACTATCGTCTACCAGGCTGCTTTGTCCTTGGAATTCTCCAGGCAAGAATACTGGACTGGGTTGCCATTTCCTACTCCAGGGGATCTTTCTGACCCAGGGCTAGAATCTCTTGTATCTTCTACATTGTCAGTGGATTCTGTACCACTGTGCCACCTGGGAAGCCCAGAAGACGCTACAATAGTGTCCAATAATGACTGCAATCACATGAAAAGTATTCATGTTCATTAACTAATGAAAACAAATAAAAAAGCAACGATATGAAATTTTTAACTTACCAAATTTATATATTGTGTTTTATAAAGATAAAACCATCAAAAGTACAGGAGGAAAGACATAATTACACACTCCTTAAATGGGAGGACTATAAACTTGTAAAGTTCTTTTAGAAGCAATTTGGCAATTAACTAAGGTCTATGGGGCAGGAATCAATCTTTTTTTGTTTTCCATTATGTCTGCATTGATTAACACAGTGTTTTGGCATGGGGGAACTGTTCAATAATTAATTGTTGAATAAAAAAATTACTGAATGACTAAACATTATAAGCCTAAAAACATTTACACCCTTGACTCACTGATTCTTTCTCTGAAAATATATCCTCATGAGAAAACTAATCAGTTTATGCATACCAACACTTACTTCAGTGTTATTTATATTAACAATAATAATAATACAGTAATCTAAATGTCCAATGGCATGCATTTTTGTAGAATTGGTGACATTTGGTAGTCATTAAAAATATGTCGAAAATAAAATGTAGCAAGATTCTCTCTGACCCAACTCCTAGATTAATGGAAATAAAAACCAACAAATGGGACTTAATAAAACTTAGAAGCTTTTCCACAGCAAAGAAAACTATAAATAAGATGGAAAAAAAAAAGATGAAAAGACAACCCTCAGAATGGGAGAAAATAATTGCAAATGAAGCAACTGCAAAGGATTAATTTCCAAAATATATAAGCAGCTCATACAGCTCAATATCAGAAAAAGAAACAAGCAACTCAATCAAAAAATGGGCAGAAGACCTAAACAGACATTTCTCCAAAGTAGACATACAGATGACCAATAAACACATGAACAGATGTTCCACACTGCTCATAATTAGACAAATGCAAATCCAAAGTATTATGAGACATCACCTCACACCAGTCAGAATGGCCATCATTAAAAAATCTGCAAACAATAAATGCTGGAGGATGTGAAGAAAGGGGGACCCTCCTGCACTGTTGGTGGGAATTTAAACTGATATAGCCACTGTGGAAAAGAGTATGGAGAGTCTTTAAAAAGCTAGTAATAAATCTACCATATGACCCAGCAATCCCATTCCTAGGCATATGCCCTGAGAAAACCACAATTTTAAAAGACACATGTACCCCAATGTTCACTGATGCAATATTTAAAATGGCCAGGACATGGAAGCAACCTAGATGTCCATTGACAGATGAATGGACAAAGAAGTTGTGGTACATACATAAAAGGGAGTATCACTCAGCCATGAAAGTAATGAATTCAAGTCAGTCGTAGTGAGGTGGATGAAACTAGAGCCTCTTACACAGAGTAAAGTAAGTCAAAGTGAAAAACAAGTAACATATATTGATGCATATATATATGGAATCTAGGAAAATGGTACTGATGAACCTAGTAGTGTACATTACATCAAAACCAAATAATAAAATTATTTTTAAAAAGTAGTATAAATGCTCACTATTAAACTAAGAGAATTTATGATTATCCACTTAGTCTTTATTTTTATTAAAAAATTTGAAGTCAAAACAGAATAAAATATATATATACATATATTTAAAAAATATATACTGTCTTAAAAAAACCTAAAACACTGCAGTTAAGTACAATACTATGTGTGATGGAGAACAAATAAAATATCAGAGAAATGCATAACCATTATAAAAACAGAATCAGAAATCATTTTCTAAGACTATTTTTCCAATCTGACATAGGCAGATATATTTTCTAGTCATTCTAAAATGTAGTATAAATCTAGGAATTATTTATATAATTTTGAATTCCATTCACTTTAAAAGTAATTACTGGCAAAACTAATACAATTATGTAAAGTTTAAAAACAAAATTAAAAAAAAAAAGTAATTACTGGAAAACTATAACAATGTTGCCCACTAAATAAATCACACAGCCTATCAGAATAAAGTGCAAATGTGTTCAGTTATGGATTTTTAATGTGTGATGCCAACCACTCTACTCTGAGCACTTACGTTTAATGATGAAAACGATGGAGAAAAAAGGCATGCAGTCTACCAGAGACTGTACAAAAACTAATTATAAAACAATAGTTCAAACGTTATTTCAACCTTTTAGAGAGCAAGTGACTCCTAAATAAGACAAAGAAACTGTACAATCAGATTTTCTTTTTCTGCTTGTCCTCTCAGAGTGCAGGTCAGTACCTTCCATCACTGAACGGCATGACCCACTTGAAGGCAGAACATAATTTCTGAACAGTGCGATTCCCATATTTCACAAGCACCACCAAAAAGAAGAATCGGAGTCAAACTAAAAACAAGATAAATACGCAAAATGATGAATCTATGCTAACAACTCTTGGTTCAAATCTGTTTGTTATTACATAGAGCTACTTGAAGGGCAGAAGATGTCACTCTTGATCTTAAGGCACTTGCATAATGAGTAATAATAACAACAATAAATCAAATTCAAAATTTAAAACCTTTATATTCAAGGCCCCATGCTAATATCCATTCAGAAATGAATCTAATGATTGATTGTAGCAAACTAACCTATTGCTGCAGGATGGGTTTCTGGGGAAACAAGGATAAATAAACAGACTGTGCTCTCATTGAATTCAGCTTAGTGAAGCAGACACTTATTAATAACAGTGAAACAATGCGATAGGTGAATTATGCATGACAACCAGCTAGACATAAAGGTAGAAACAATCCCATCTCTCCTCTCCACAGTCACCAATGCAGCCAAGAATTCTAGGTCCAAAAACATAATTTAATAATGATACTAAAAAATTGTCAAAAAGAGATGACTGGACAGCTGGAGACTATAAGTGTCTATGAGGAAACTTTCACTCTCTGATCAGGATCCTGAGAAAGAAACAACTAACCACAATGCCAGGTAATTGCTAACTGTGCAGGACACCACTACGTAGAGTTTTGGGGAACTAAAACAGACTGGAAAGGATTAAAAAGGAGGGTGCTTAACCCAGATTTCTAAATAAGATAGGCCTTGTTAGGCAGAATGGGACATTACATCAGAAGAAAATAGAAAGCTGAAATTCTACTGCAGAGGTTGGCAAACTTTCTAGAAAGAGCCAGATAGTAAATATTTTAGGACTTTCCAGCCCTACAGCCTGTATTTCAACAACTTAACTTTGCAGTTGCAGCATGGAAGTAGCCATAGATAATATGTAAACAAATGAGCCTGGCTGAGTTCCAATAAAGCTTTCTTTATAGATAGTATAATTGGGACGTCATATCATTTTTACAAAATTATACTAAGTTTATTATTTTTCTTTTCTTCAGCTACCTAAAGTATTTTTAAAAATTCTTGGCTCAGAGGCTATACAAAAACAGGTAGCGAGTTGGATTTGACCTGGAGGCTATACTTTGCTGACTTGTGGTCTAGTTGGAAGACAAGCTAAATGCACACATGTAACAAGACACATAACAATTTCAAATATCTAACCAGTGTTCTCAATTCTACTCAGCCTTTCCATTTTATAGGATCTATTTTACAATACCTTTTATCTATCTGAAATGAAATTCATGGATAATACAACTGCCTACGTATTTTTAAAATAATGCCTAACTGAAGTAAAAGAAGAAATACAAAGAAAGTACTTTATATTAAAATAATATGTTTTCGATATGGCAATCTGTGAACCCAACTATACCTGAACATGTAATAAAGTAGTCAAATGATGGCATGTATTTATAATGAATAAATTTAGATTTAAATGGAATAAAGAGACCAGTTATATCCTACATGAAGCACAGCAAAAGAACAGACATAGGCTGGCTCTTAGATTGAAAGTTAGTGTTGGAAGAAGTAATAATGGATTTGCATATAATAAGGGAGCAAATGAAATATTTTAGTTGAAATGTAGATAATCTAGCAAGATTGCTGGTGGTTAAAGAGAAAAAAGCAAAAAGTCATAGTTTTGCAAATAAATTGGACTTTATTTATAACTTCAGTGTCAAAATAATTTCCTATTTTATTATAGGGCAGGCTGCTGAGGAAGTTTATCTGCCTGCCTACTTACATATCAATCATTATCTCTCTATCCTCATGTAAAGGTATGCATTTGATTTGATTTCTATTACTTCAACAGATCTTGGAACTCTATCCTTTGATAAAAAATGAGGAATAGGGAATATATATTAATAAATCTCAGGTTCCTAAGTACTTACAGGGAAATTGAGTGTAAATGACCTTTGCAACCACATCAAAGTAATACTGTAAACATCAAAAACCTCTAAAATAAATAATTCCACACAATTTTCACAAAACAGATTTCTTACTGTGTGAAAACATTTTAAAAATAAATATATGGTATGGCAATCGAATGAAATATTTTTTAACAACATTACTGAAATTTGATGAAATATTTATATTTCATGGGTTGCTACCTATTCAAAATCTTTGGCTGTATATCTATAAAAAGGATCCTCAAGTCTCTTTGACTACATATTTGTAGGTGACGTTTAGAAATGTAAAGTGATACAGGTGAGGTGTATTGATGGCCTAAGTATTGGGAGCAGCAATATTGCTCAAGAAAGGGATTTTCCAAACGAGGAATCAAATCCTGATAAAATTCCTAACAGAACAAAGTGCAATGATTCCTTGATTTACACAGGAGTTACAGTCCTAGAATATTAAATTATTATTAAATCTTTGCAGAAAATACTTTGTCTATAAAGCTGAATTTGACTTTAAGTTTAAAAAAAAAAAACCATGAATATGAAATGTTAACAACTATGTAGTGTATGGGGTCATTCTTTATTGTGCAGGACTGCTCCGCACTTACAGTGCATTCAGCATCCTTGGCTCCCTCCTCCTAAATGCCAGCGTCACCTTCCTGTCGTTATCAGTACATAAGTCCCTCCATGTGTTTCTAAAATGACTTCTAATGGCTTGTCTCTCTCCTTCTCTCTCTGGGGACTGTGGTCTGAATTATAAGAATGTACAAATTAGGTTTATGCAATTTTTTTGCATAATGCCCAACACTGCATTATCAACAAATTGCATGCTAAATAATTTTCTGTCAGTAATTACACTTCACGGAGAGGAACAAATAAGGGCCAAGAGAGGGAAAGCTGCTTGAAACAGTAAAAAGAATCCTGAGTTCAGACACTGGCCGATCCTGCCACAAACTGAATGACCTTGAGCAAGTCTTTTAACTTTCCTAGGTTTCAGGAATGTTAAAAGGACAATGCCAGTAATAGGTTTCAGGTTCTCCTTTGGAAAATACGGTAGATGACCTCTCAATCCCCATCCAGCTCTGACATGATTTACACACACACACACACACATATACATGCCCTTAGAGGAAATTAAAGAAACGAATGTAGAGAATGGAGGATAAAATAAGTGACACTACATTTGTGAAAGATAAAACAATATTTTAAAAAAATGAAGAGAATGGCCAATGGAAATGGCGGTATATATGTGTGTGTGTATATATACAAACACACACACACACCACCATATATATGGGAGATATTTGATTCTTGGCATAATAGATGCATAGGTAGGTAGACTACACGCATGATATTCACCTTCATTCAGCAATGTGAGATGATATTCCTGGACTTAAGTAAGACAATCTCTACTCTTATTTTGTACTTATATTAAGTTTAGAAAACATGGTTCCTGATTCCTTACCACAAATATTGCAAGACGGAATTCTATTTGCAAATAACCACAGATGATGTGGTCTTTCTAAGATAAATGCCTTATTTGCGTATCAGTACTATGGGAATCTACTCCACTGCTTCAATCAGCATAGTTCTTAACCAGAGAGCAAAGGGCTCTTTAAGGGTTCAACAAACTCAGGCTTTAAGACCAGAAAATGAAATAGAATGGGTATATCTGGGCTTCTGCTAAGAAGTGGCAGTCCAACCAACCTCTTAAAGCACTCCAATTCCTTAAAGAAATTTCCATTTGAATTAAAGAAGTTCCTGAGGGTACTCTATCTTCCATTGTATCTCAAATAGGTCTTTCTGTAAGATGTGGCAGAAAGGTTAAGGAGCTGGATAGAACTTTAAAACTATTTCTGCCTTTATCAGTCTTGCCTTTGTCAGTAACAAGAACAAGTTACTTTTGGCCTCAGTTTCTACATCTAAAAAATGGGAATTACAGCACCACTCTTTTAGTGTTTTTGAAAGAATTCCAAGAAATGATTAATGTAAATACCCTAGCACAATGCTTCATGCATGGTGGGCATTGTGAGTGCTCGATAAATATTGCCATCTTTGCCCTCTTCTTTTCCGCCCTCTGTACTTTGTCTCTCCTGTCCTGCCCTAGTAAGAATGTTCTGCTGATGTCAGCATCCAGAAGCAGGGGTGCCAGGAGTGTTGAGCTTCAGATCTGCCCAAGGAATGATCAGAGCTTTTATTCCTTCTGTGATACCTCTTATTCTTCCCTTGCCTAGAGACTGCTAGTGTTTTCCAAAGATGAAAAAGTCTTAGTCTTCCTTAAGGGACTCGCTATGGAAGGCATCAGTAGCAACAGCCCAGAGTTTAAACAAAGTGTCAGATCTTTTCTAACCGGGCATAAGCTGAGCCTGAGATTTCAGCCTAGGCAACCCTACTCCTTGGACTGAAAAATTCTCTGCTCTCAAGTTCCTATAAACTGCTATTTCTGGAGGAGCTGTAGAGGGACTGTTAGGAAAGATTTACAGAGTTGGGCGAAATTTCAAATGCAGTTGTTCTAGGAATATCTTACTGAGAAAATCCAACATCACCTACCTCTGAATACAAGCTTACAAAAATGCTAGTTCATCAATATGACTCTATTTTACATGATTCTTTTTTTCATAGTGGACACCACTGTAACCCTCTGAGAACCCTGGAGGACAAAATGTTACCCCATCATCATGTGGTACTGTGCCAGTGTTTCTGGACAGTTGCCTAGCCAAACCTCCATCGGTGTAAGTCAGACATCAGAAAATTCAGTCGACAAGCTAGACATTTTAATGAGGGACCACAATACTGATAATTAATTTGATGGATAATATTCTTCAGGTTAAAAAACATAATTTGGATATCACTACTCATCACAGGTACTGTTTCTTTAACTGAATGATTCCTGTGTGCTAAGTGCCCATGCCAGGCTCTTACTATCAGATCAGATCAGATCAGTTGCTCAGTCATGTCCGACTCTTTGCAACCCCATGAATCACAGCACGCCAGGCCTCCCTGTCCCTCACCAACTCCCGGAGTTCACTCAGACTCACGTCCATCGAGTCAGTGATGCCATCCAGCCATCTCATCCTCTGTCGTCCCCTTCTCCTCCTGCCCCCAATCCCTCCCAGCATCAGAGTCTTTTGCAATAAGTCAACCCTTCGCATGAGGTGGCCAAAGTACTGGAGTTTCAGCTTTAGCATCATTCCTTCCAAAGAAATCCCAGGGCTGATCTCCTTCAGAATGGACTGGTTGGATCTCCTTGCAGTCCAAGGGACTCTCAAGAGTCTTCTCCAGCACCACAGTTCAAAAGCATCAATTCTTCGGCGCTCAGCCTTCTTCACAGTCCAATTTTCACATCCATACAGACCACAGGAAAAACCATAGCCTTGACTATAGAGTACTTTCAATTCTTATGACACTTTACTGCAATGTGATAGTATCATTCTACATTTTACAAAAGACAAATGAGTCTCAAAGAGGTTAAGCAAGTGAGGTCACAGAGAGTAAGTTCACACTTTGGATTATCCAACTCTAAAGAATAAATCCTTTCTAAAGTGCTTCTCATTAATTAATGGATGTCAGATGAGAAAGCCACAGAATATTAGTTTTGGAAGAGATACAGAGGTTCATTTAGGAAAACCAGTTTTATTAGACATAGAGGTGGCCCTGGAGGTAAAGAATCTGCCTGCCAATGCAAGAGACATAGGTTCGATCCCTGGGTCAGGAAGATCCCATGGAGTGGCAAATGGAAACCCACTCCAGTATTCTTGCCTGGAAAATTCCATGGGCCAAGGAGCCTGGTAGCTGCAGTCCATGGGGTCGCAAGGGGTTGGACATGACTGAGTGAGCAACACTTTCAGAGAAACTGAGGCCTAGACGGGTTCTTTGACCATAAGGCCAGACACAGAGAGGCAGAGATCTCAAACCCCACGGTGGCTCAATGCTGCCAGCCCAGCGAGACTGTCTCCAAGGCTCACCCCACCCATTTGGCATGGGCAGCAGAAGTGGGGGCAGTTCCACAAGGCACCAGGGCGTTCCGTGTGTTTTGGCATTTGTTCTCTTTGCCCCCAAAGCATCTCCCTCTTTGCCCACTTGATAAACACACATTTTTGTTTCAGGAGTTAATTTATTCAGTCTCAGCATCACTACCCCTGCGAAGTCTTCACTGATTTACCGCCTTCTCTTCCAAGAAAAACAGGTAAAACGAATGAAGGAATCGGTGAATAGTAGTGAACTTTTATTGTGGATTTATGATTTATTCATTCACTCATTCACTCCACAAATATTTATTGAGTCTCTACTAGCTGTGAGCACTGTGCAAAGTGCTTTGCACATACTATGTTCGTCATTCCTCACCATAATCCTGTGAGTTAAGTACTATTTTTATCCTAATTTTACAAACAGAAAATCCAAGCATAGAGATAAACAGTATCTTTTCTTCTAAAAAAGGATCTTTTCCTCTTACTCCTTTGTGGTCCCTCTCTATCTTGAATATACAATTACTATGGAATTTGCAGCTGTCCATTGAACTTTGCTTCACTTCCAAATTCTGATTAATGATGCTATAATTCTGCATATATAATGATATATTTTTAAGTGTTGCCTGCCACTGTAGGTCCTGAGCTCCATAATGGTAGGGGTTGTATCTACATTACTTTGTTTCCTATTATATCCACAGAGTCTGGCAGAGTGGCATATAGTAGGCACTCAGGAAATGATTGCTGAATAAACAAATGAAGAATGAATGAATAAAGAACAAATGCACAGAACCCTGGTCTCTGAGTATTCGCTGTTTTGTGCTGCCTCCCCAGACCAGTCTGCTCTGGGGACAAATGCCACATAAGCAGCAATGGGGACATTTCCCCCCACCGCCCCCCAAGGCCGATACTATTATCTTGCATTCTAGAACTCACTTCTGGATACCATAATTTTCCATTTTCTTACATATTATTATGGTTATATTAATTCTACAGATCCAAATGGAATGAAAACTTCTTTGAGAAGGGACAGAAGCTGTTTTTATTCCTGCTTAGAAATAACAGAATGACCAAGTCCTATTAATGTACACAGCACCCCAAATAACAGGAGCTTGGCCAAGAGCCTTGGGAGGAACTCAAGTCATGACCATGGCCCTGTGTTATAGCAGCCGGAAATCACACTGCCGATTTCCACATAATACAGCGGCTATCTCCAAGGGCAGGATCCCAGCTCCCAGACACTTAATAGCCCTCAGGCACGTGCTGTACCACACACGGGTCCCCAGGCAACTCTCAAATGTGCACTTTCCTTCTTTCTGCCTTATCAATGAGTCTAATGTTTACTGTCACTAGCCTCTATCCTTTGTTTTAAAACATTTCACAGGATATAGTTAGTTAATTTAAGGGGTAAAAATAGTATTCAAAAATTCTCAAAGCACACTTTGTTTTAATGGACACATATACACACGTTTCTGTGATACTTTACATGGGCATATAGTACATACACACATCTATTTCAAGTATTAGTTATATTTTTAGATGCATATGTAAATTAATAGTTATATACATGAACACACACACACGTATATACATACAGCATCATTTCTGAGTATCTATCGAAACTAAAGGAAATATACTTAATACAGAGAGGAAAAATATTGTGTAAGAACAGCTAGGAATTTCTAGGAACAAAAAGAATAACATAGAACTTTAATTTTTATGTGTGCATGTGCATGTATATATATAATTATATACACATGAAAATATGTTAATACATACAAGTAGTCAAGTACTATAGAGATATTTAAATATATTAAAATCTATCTACATGTGCATATACAGACACATTAAAAAATACTCAACATAATACATTTGAATGAGCATGGGATTGGAATGAAGAGAGACTGATCAATCTGATGTAGCACATTTTTAGGACTCAGATAGTAAAAGGGTGGAAGAAACAGGTAATAGAAGAGTGTTACGACATTGAAGACCCTAAAAGATATGTTACTGGTTCTTCATTATTTGGCGATAACTGCTCTTAGCAATTGATAAAGTACATGTGAATAAGAGAAAAAAATTTATAGAAATGTATATGCAAAGAATAATGGGAGACAATGGCTGTCTCATTTTATTGCCTTCTCATATGCCACTGGATCTTTAATTATCATTGCAGAGTCTATTTCAATCTTTAAAGCTCTAAATGGCTATAAATTTAAGCAAGTAGGAGGCTGACTTTGTTAAAAACCAAAGAAGGGAAAAGTTTCCCTTGGTTGATGAGAAATGTACCAAGATTTTTAGAGCATAGTTATTATAGTATTAGAGATTTTGCTTTGAGAAATTATGAAAAGTTTATAACATCTTGGATAAAAAGAATTATAACAGTAAAGTAAGTATGCACATACTACTCTGTGCAAAATCCATAAGCTAGAAGCACTTGTCTTCTCTGTCTATTTAAGCCTTACATAGTGACTTAAACCTAATCAATTAAGAGATACAGATTAAAGACATATAAACACATGTATTGGAAAGAATATATAGAGACCTCATAACTGTCAAGGCTGTGTATTCAGTTTGGAATTCATGTTAACTTAAAAAAACAACTGAGTTCCCAAACATCAAGCTTTATTTCAAGCTGAACTAGTTTAATTCTAAAATGACAATATATTCTTGATTTAAACCCAGATGCTGAAATGCATGATGTTAATGCATCAAAAGCCATATACACGATCATGTATATGTAACTACAGCTTTAAGATTTAGTGATCTATTTTTACAACTACTTTAAAAAATAATATTAAAATTGGAACATTCTCTACACCTCTCAGACCACATTTTACTCATGATCAATATCCACTTCTTAATTATGCTAAAATCATTTTAAGATCAAGAAGGCGTTTTTCTTCAAACACAGCTTTTCTCTTTTCAATGAATATTTACAAGTGGAATTCTATATTTATGGCAATGATTACAGGTGCATTTTATCTATATTTTATAGCATTTACAGGAAGTTGTTTTCCCTCTTCTGGATGGAGGCAGGAAAAAAAATGAGCTAATCTCACTTCTGGTAAAATGCTAGTAGTTTGGGGCAAGGATAAGCTAGGAATCAAATTAAAGGATTCTGAACATCTGTTCCAGAAATACGTTACAGGGGAATATGAGTTGTGCTTTTCAATATAAATCACCTTATTGCTTCTATGAATAAAAGAAATGTTTCATTATTTTATTCTGAGTGTAATCATCCTCTAGTTTACTTCCAGTTCTAATCCTTTTGTTTATAAAATGAATTATTAAGGACAGATACATTTTCTCTTCCATTACTAAAAAGGTATACAGCATTATCAGAATAAAATTAGAATAGCATACTTCAAATCACTGCATCCCAGAGCTAAAGAAATAAATGTTCTTTTATATTTAAAGAGATGGAAAGTATCTGATTAAAGTTCATTTTCTCTTTCTTCCTTAAAATCAAAACACAAACCTCGGCTAGACAAAATAGAAAAAGTTAACAATGATTAGAAGTAAAAGTGGGGCTAAAAGACTATGACCAGAATAGTTAAACCATCCCCAAAGTTGAACTTGGGGAAAAGTCACTGAAAGAAACGGAGCAGGGCATCCCTTGCCTTTCCCAGACCGCCCAGAGGTGTGAGCCCACAGACACCTATGAAAACGACGGGATTTCTTGGCCTACCATTTACCACGCCAGCGTACCCTAGAGTCAGCAACGAAGACTAGGCAAAGTTTCTAAACCATGCTCACCATCCCCTACTTGCTCTCGGTTTCTCCCGATCGACCGTCAAGGCAAAGTCACAGGAAAAGGCTCACCTGTGCGGGGCTGATCCAGCCATGTGGGCAAGCACAGCGCTCCCCACAAGCCCCTCTGCCCTTGGTGCTCATCTTGCGGGGGCTTTTCCGCACACTGTCCCACAAGGTGACCAGCTTCGTCCTGTTTGAAGCCGGGCCCCCAGCTCCCGAGGGGGGCATAGTCTGGGAGGTGTACCCGAGCCCCTGAGGACTCCTCTGCCAGCCACACGCGCAGTGAGCATCTCTGATCAGTGTGGGCACACTCCTACCCGCATCCGTGCCACCGGAGCCCCGGGAGCAGCTGTGCTGCTTGGTGAGGTGTGCGTTCATACTGCAAGGGTGCCTACCCTTGCCTTTGGTCAGCTCTGCACGGGAATGCCTCCTAGCTCACACCCCCTTTCTTCCAGGCAGTTGTAAAAAGTCTTTTTTTTTTTTTTTCCTCCCCCTTCCGTGGATCCCTCAGTATCTCTGACAGCTGCTATAAGCAGGGCATCGTGGGAGCGGTGGGAGCCGCCGGAGCAGCTCCGCACAGCAGTATCTGCGGGCTGGTAGCTCTTTGTCAATAGATGACTCAACTCAGAGCAACTTGACAGTATCCCTGCTCCAGGCAGAAGCAATCAATGCCCCACACAGCTGGGCTACAAGACTGTACACTGTGCTACAAACCCTTTTTGGATGGAGCCCCACAGTACAGAGGCTCCCCGTGATTTGGCATGCTGGCTTGTCCCTCTCCTAGCTGATTCCCCCCACACAAAATCCAGACCTCAGGAAAGAGAGCTTCTTATCCGACTACCAGGACCCTTCTTTCCAGAGAGGATGTATCTAGGCTGAGACAATATAGCATAAGCAGTGTCAAATGATGGGAAAGTTAACCTGTGAAACAATTCCCAACGTTTACAGGAATCACTTACTCAGAGAGAGATTTGCCAGGACCCAGGCCGAAATCCTGAGGTAACTCAACACTGATTCATTCAGAAAAATTACGGAGATCACAGCATTTTGCCAGAGTCCTTTAAAATTCGCAAGTGTGTCTTAGAACAGGATTATATATTGTAATACAAACATATATTCTTTGCACTATGAGCAATTATTAATCCTTTCTGATTCAAAATAAAGCAATTTTCAAAGTTCAAAACTGATGGGTTGGCTCATTCTAAAACAGTGTTTTTCTTTACCCCAAATTATTCTGAGGATTTCCTTTCAAATACTTTACCACAACAAATATATTCACCACAGAGAGAGACTGCATTTTAAAGTGAAAGACACATCCAATTCTGCCATCCAGTATTTTGGTTTCCAAAGACAGAATTTTCAAATTCTTTCACTGAAACATGAGTGAAATCTATCCAATTTAAAGCAATTGCCTTCCAAAGAGGACATGATTGTTTTAAAATTTGAGTATGATTGCAGAAACCATACGTAGTATTTTCAGGAACGTGAAAGGCTAATTAGAGCAGCACTTAGAGTTTGTATTCTGTTTAAAATTTTCCATATCTATTGCCAAAACGTCTAGTCCTTATCACATATCCCTAAGAAAATAATTTTGGCTTAATTCAGAAGCAAACTGCCATCTATGCAACACCAAACAAAGATGATATAATCCCAGAATATAATTCTTATTTATAGACCATCAGATGCCATCAGATCCACCTTTCTTGGTGAATTGACTAGGTGCTGGGGAAGTATAGACCTCATTTCTGACTAAATTGACAAGATTCTTGTTCCTAAAGTCATAATTACAATAAATTCTACATTTCAACACTAGGACTCCCTGGAGTAATCATTATTGTAAATAAAAATCCTAAAAGAAAGGAGCAGTATTTCCTCTTTTTGTGTAGCTGTGCCAAAGAGACCTTTCCCAAATTCTGCACAAGGGGTTGATATAAGTACTTTGCCTGACACAGCAAGCATTCAAAACACCTTTGCTAATTAATACTGACCCATATGCTGCTGCTACTGCTACTGCTAAGTCGCTTCAGTCGTGTCTGACCCTGTGCAACCCCATAGACAGCAGCCCACCAGGCTCCCCCGTCCCTGGGACTCTCCAGGCAAGAACACTGGAGTGGGTTGCCATTGCCTTCTCCAATGCATGAAAGTGAAAAGTGAAAGTGAAGTCGCTCAGTCCTGTCCGACTCTTAGTGACCCCATGGACTGCAGCCTACCAGGCTCCTCCATCCATGGGATTTTCCAGGCAAGAGTACTGGAGTGGGGTGCCACTGCCTTCTCCACTGACCCATAAGTGTAAGTTCAAAGGACAGGTCTGGGTCTCCATTCAAAATATTGACTATTTTTTTCCCAAGCACCTAGTACGCTGCCTGCTCAGTACATAGCAGGCTTCTGATAAATACACTTCTGGATGGATGAACAGAAGGAAAGCGTAGAGGAATGAAGGGGGTGGCTGACATTTTTTGAAACTAATATTTGATTCAGGGCTTCCCTGGTGATCCAGTAGCTAAGAATCCGCTTTGCAATGCAAGGGACACCAGAAGATCCCACATGTCATGGAGCGACTAAGCCCATGTGCCACAACTACTGAGCCCACACGCAACTGCTGAAGCCCTTGCTCCTGGCACCCAGGCTTTACAATAAGAGAAGGCACATAAGGAGAAAGCCGCACACCGCCACAGAGCAGCTCCCACTCACTGCAACTAGAGAAAGCCCCACACAGCGATGAAGACCCAGCACAACCAAGAATTAAAAAAAAAAAAATCTTTAAAAATGATCTGATTCACCAATGCTCCAGAAACACACTACTTTTTAAGGTTAACTTTCGTGTTGACTCTGAAATATTAAGGAAAATCTGTCACAAAAACATAAAGACTTGAACGGTTGGGTAGATACAACAATGGCATTAATGGTATTTCTTTCCAAAAGAGAAGCAAGGAGTCAGTGTCAATACAAAACTGCGGCAAATAGATCATCGTGTGACATCCAGCGAGAAAGGGGGCAGAAAATTATCTCAGTTTTTTCTCTTCCTCTTCCTTCCTCACTCTCTCATCCCTCCCCCAATTTTTTTTTTTTTTCTTTTTTAATACTGAATCAAGGGATACTGGCTGAATGAACTTCTGGGTCAAATAAGGCCCTCGAGAACTTCATATTTATCTGGTGTCACCATAACGCATGGCTGTAGAGCAGGATTCGATGTGAGATGGCAATAGTATCACCCCAGCAGATGAGAGTGTCAGGAAGTGATGTTTGATTCTCTCCAATCTTATCTAACCATAGATGCTTCTCCACTTTTTCAGGCAGATTTCATTGCTCAAAGGCCCATCACATCTTCGGGGAATACATGTCCTGTTCTCATCTATTTGCCTCTCAAGTATAAAAATCAATCCATACAGGAGCAAATCAGTGTGAATCCATTGTAATTTTGTAATGTCGTGTGCAGCTTGCAGCAAGACAGAAAATTTCTTGGCAAAGATATTATAAATCTTCATTGGGACCTAAATCTGTTATGAATGAGTTCTTTGGAATGAGCTATTTCTTCCCATCACAAGGACAGTAGAATTTCTGTTTTAATAACCTCCACATGTCATGTCTATACAGAAAAATATTATATATTGCATAACCAATGTTACTTTCCTCCAAAGATCTTAAAGTCCATAACAAACTTTTATTAAACATATTACAAGACTACTGACATTATACTTTCCCTTTAAACATATAAAATAATTCTAGCCTCCTGTCTCCCTTCCCCCATTTTTTTTTCTCTTCAAAAATGACATTTGGCTTTCCAGGTCTGAGGACAGACCACTTAAACAGATAAATATGTCCAACTAGTCCACTGTATATGAGACAGACCTACTAATTAAAGATAATTCAATTTGGTCAACTGTAATTGGTCAACTGTAATGACCATAAGATGACATGAAAGTCTGGCAAAATAAGAATTAGCAGCGCACAAGTCTACATCCTACTTATCACTGTGATTTAACATGGGCAGATGGTGTACAGGGCAATGCCTAGATGAGATATATCTTACTGACCTCTCTTTGACCTCTCACTGACTCTGTAGAACAACCATTAGCAGGGATTTTTTGTTTCCTTACTTTTTTTTTTGCATGGAAGATTTTTTAAATTCTATAGTGCTTTACTGTTTTTAAGTTTCATTTCACACACGATTTCATATAATCCCATTTTAAAGCAGGGGCTTAAAAATAAAATCCTGGCTTGATTTTTTAATAAAACATACATAGCAAAGATGAATTGCTAAATAAATTGTATTGCATTAAAACACTATGCATATTTTTTCCAGATAAAACTTCCTTTAGGCACTCTATGTGTATGAAAATATTAATTACAAAAGAAGAACTAAGTGCTTGCTAACAGGAGGCTGGTTAGCAGAAAAGCCTTTTAGCAGCTACAAGTCATGTGTTAAATAATCATAAAATGGTATGAAGTATTAGAGGCAATTTCTCTTAATTTGCAAAATGTATACAGTGAATTTCTGTCACTGCAAAGAATAGAGATGCCACAAATGCAAACGAATTAATCATTCTTCTACATCTAATAACCTTAAGCCCAATCTTCAGAACTAAGCACAATTACCTTTCAAACGAAGATAACCAAGAATATTTAAAGTACTTTAGATTCTAAAATTATTTACAAAATACTTATACTAATTTAATCATAAATCTCATGAGGCAAAAGCAAGCATGAATTAATAGTGCAGGATACATCCCTACTGCTATAGAGATTTAACTGGACAGAGGATTTAATAGGAGGTAGAAAAAAATTTCAAAAGGTCCCAAATTCTCACTAATATACTTGGATTTGGGTGGATGTTAGTGGGGAGGGGATTAATCTGAATTGAAAAGGTCAAGCTGTCAAATAGTTTTCAGGAAATGCACATTTATTCTACTATAACAAATTTTGTAACACTACTAGAGAAAAAGGAAAACAGGTTACATGACATTTCTTAGAGAATCTGAAATGGATACAGATGAGAAGGTGATAATCACTTATAATGTACATATTTTAACAATTTAACCTAAGTGATGAACCACAGTATCACAAAAATTTTGTTCTCATCCTTCAAGATCAAACTAATATCACTTGTCCTGTGGTCTTTCTAGGCCCACCTGGCATATTCAGTTACGCACTACAGTATTGTCTGTGTAAGTATCTTCCACTTTTGTCTATTTCCCTCAGTCGCCATGAGGACCATCCTGGTCTAAGCTACCATCACTTTTCTGTAAAACTGGTGAACCAGCTTTGTAACTGGCTGCTGGCAGCTGCCTTACACCAATTCACGCTCATGTAGTGGCCAGAGCCACTTCTTCTAAAGTGAGAACCTGATTAGGTTTGTTGTTTAGTTGCTAAGTCATGTCCGACTCTTTGTGACCCCAAGGACTGCAGCATGCCAGGCCTCCCTGTTCTTTACCATCTCCCAGAATTTGCTCAGACTCATGTCCATTGATTGGAGAAGGAAATGGCAACCCACTCCAGTGTTCTTGTCTGGAGAATCCCAGGGATGGCCGAGCCTGGTGGGCTGCCGTCTATGGGGTTGCACAGAGCCGGACGTGACAGAAGCAATTAGCAGCAGCAGCATGTCCATTGAGTCGGTGTTGCCATCCAACCATCTCATTCTCTGCCTTCCCCTTCTCCTCCTGCCTTTAATCTATCCCAGCATCAGGGTCTTTCCCAATGAGTCAGCTCTTCTCATGAGGTGGCCAAAGTATGGGAGCTTCAGCTTCAGCATCAGTCCTTCCGATGAATATTCAGAATTGATTTCCTTTAGGATTTACTGGTTGGATCTGCTTGCAGTCCAAGGGACTCTCAAGAGTCCTCTTCAGCACTACAGTTTGAAAGCACCAATTCTTCGGTGTTCTACCATCTTTATGATCCAGAACTGCCAATAAAGCTTCATTTTCTGGGGATCTTTATCCCTACAGACAGCACTATCTTTAAACTAATACAATTATGTAAAGTTTAAAAATAAAATAAAATTAAAAACAAACAAACAAAAAAAAAACAAAAACAAAACAACAAAAAAAAGAGTCTTGCATGATCCGTCATCCTTCATTGTGTGATCTAGCCTCTGCTGCTTTCGCCAGCCTCATCTGTGGTTCACTCCCTGGTTCCACCCTCCAGATACACAGGCTGTGGTGAACACCTGCACGGAGTCCCAACTTGTACACACTGCTCCTGTTTTCTTGGCCTCTTCACAGCTCCACATAATTCATTCCTACTCACCCTTTAGTGGGGGGGCATCAGGATACCACCTCCTGACTTATATGTTTTTGTGGGTGGGCATTCTAACTCTATCTCTTTCTTAATGATTTCTAGGATGTTTTTGCAAATTGGGAAATTAGCTCTTTGTTGGTGGTACAAATTTCAAATATTTCCCCCCAGTTTGTCTTTTTAAATTTCTATTTTGGCCACAGTGGTTTTGCCATGCAGAATTTTCCAAAATATGTATGTGCCAATTAAAAGTGACTAACACTGCTGGGCATACACACTGAGAAAACCAGAAGGGAAAGAGACACGAGTACCCCAATGTTCATCGCAGCACTGTTTATAATAGCCAGGACATGGAAGCAACCTAGATGTCCATCAGCAGATGAATGGATAAGAAAGCTGTGGTACATATACACAATGGAGTATTATTCAGCCATTAAAAAGAATACATTTGAATCAGTTCTAATGAGGTGGATGAAACTGGAGCCTATTATACAGAGTGAAGTAAGCCAGAAAGAAAAACACCAATACAGTATACTAACGCATATATATGGAATTTAGAAAGATGGTAACAATAACCCTGTGTACGAGACAGCAAAAGAGACACTGATGTATAGAACAGTCTTATGGACTCTGTGGGAGAGGGAGAGGGTGGGAAGATTTGGGAGAATGGCATTGAAACATGTAAAATATCATGTATGAAATGAAAAAAAAAAAAAAAAAAAAAAAAAAAAAAAAAAAAAAAAAAAAAAAAAAAGTGACTAACAGATCGAACACCAGAATGAAAGCAGCTCTAACCACCATTAGTGGTGGAACTATGGCTCATTTTTAAATTTTTCCTATACCTTTTTAAATTTTTTTTTTGTATTGAGAATATAACAACAGAACTTTTCAATGGTCTGTGTCATCTGGGAGGAAGATGAAGGTATGATAGCCACAGGCTTTGATAAGTTAAGGACAAGTCCTGATTTCTAGGGGAGCCATTAAAAGAATAGGACTATCACAAGATTCAGGAGAGTGGATACCTATGGATGAGGAAGGGGTTAAGAAAGAAGAGTGCAGAGAGTGGAAGCAGGGTAATAAATTGTTTGTTGGTTATCTGAATGCTTCATTCACAGTTATTCATTTTAACTGTATGAATGTTTTATATAGTTCACTGCATGTGTGCTACAATTTATAATTTAAAAAAATATTAAAAGATGTTCACCATTCATAAAAAAAATTATACAATCTCCTGAAAGCTATCTCAATGAAACACACAATGCAGTCTAAAAAGAGCGGGCTTATTATGCAGCACGGCTCCAAAACAAATTTACCTGACCTTACTTCCTACCAGATTGCCATCCCAAACACTCTTGTATTCAGAAATTCCTCCCAGAAGCTCAAATCAAATGTCACCTTTCAAGAAAGCATTCCTGGACACTGCCCCACCCCCTCCTAGAACAGATCAAGTCACCCTCCTATTATAAACTTGTTAGCACCTGTGCTTCTCTACTCTAATACTTACGATCACATTTAAAACAAGATTGCACTATTAGCTGTCTGTGCCATTCTCCTCAATCATAACCTAATCAATAGTCAATAGGGAAGGGAGAAGGCTTTATTTTTTCATTTGCATCCATCCTCTGAGTCAAGCACAAAAGGCATTCAATGTTTATTAAAATACATTAAGCAAGAAAATAGATAAAATCATCCTTCAGTGGTTATTACCACACATGTATCCCAGTCTATGTTTTACATCTCAAGCGTAAAATGAACAGATAAGCATTTTGAATTTAAACACAAAATAGCAAAGCATTCTGAGGTTATTGTGTAAAATATTTAGTGTGGCTGAATGGTACAAGTGTATGAATTTATCTTTTTGAAGAATTTGCTAGTGGTCTTATAATATTCGATACTAAAAAAAGAAACAGCTTCTGTTTATTTTAGCCAGATCTTCATTCATAAGAGCGGCACTTCCTGGCAGCTGTGCTTTTCTCTCAAGAGTTTTCAAGCTGTTCTCTCTCTATAGCTAGATGCTGCAAAAAGGGGAGTGGCTCCCCAAGTCAGAAGCCAGTCAGCAGTAGAGCAGGGAGAGAATCCTAAACTCCAGCCACCAAAGTCACGCTCCTCTTGTGGTTGTTGTTCAGTCAACAAAACATCACATCCGACTCGCTGCGACCCCTTGGACTGCAGCACTCCAGTCTTCTCCAGGAGTTTGCTCAAACTCATGTCCACTGAGTTGGTGATGCCATCCAATCACCTTGTTAGTTAGAATAGGAAAAAAGGAGTCCAAAATGTCGATGGCTAAAAGACAAAGGAAGGAAAAGCTCACAGAAAATGGAACAAAAGAAAATCCACCGACTGGAGTGAGAACCTCAGGTGAAACAAAGAGCTCTCCTGGCTGGCCCAGTTTACATACGGCAGGCTCAGGGGGAAGAGAAAAAGCATATAAAAGAGGAGCCAATGTTGAGCTGCTTTTGGGTCAGTTCACCCTCATGTCTTGAGGATGTGTTTTCCTTTGCTTGCCAAATAAACCTGAGCTGTAACAGAGCTGTAACACTTTCCACCATTTCAAATTTTTGCCGCGGCGAGACAGAACTGAAGAAATTACACAGGCTCCCGACAGTCTTATCCTCTGTTGCCCCCTTCTCTTGACATCTTTTCTTAATTTGATATAATCCAAAAGGTGTACATATTTCATGGGATATTAATACAAGTATGTATTAGGGAGCAGCAAGGCAACATGACATCTTCTCTTCCTTCCCATCATTAAGTTGGAAAGTTAAAAAAAATTAAGCATTATTATCCGTAATAGGTGTCCTGCTTAGTTCTTTTTTTTTTTAATGTCTTGTAGTTCACAGTATACACAATTTTTACTCCCTTAGTAAAATTTAAGTTCTATTTTTTTTTCATTATCACAAATGAGCTTGTTTAGTTTTCTATTGAAATTTTTCATTGTCAGTTCAGTCACTCAGTCATGTCCAGCTCTTTTCGACCCCATGAATTGCAACACACCAGGCCTCCCTGTTCATCACCAACTCCCGGAGTTTACTCAAACTCATGTTCATCAATTCAGTGATGCCATCCAGCCATTTCATCCTCTGTCATCCACTTCTCTTCCTGCCCCCAATCCCTCCCAGCATCATAGTCTTTTCCAATGAGTCAACTCTTTGCATGAGGTGGCCAAAGTATTGGAGTTTCAGCTTCAGCATCATTTCTTCCAAAGAACACCCAGGACTGATCTCCTTTAGAATGGACTGGTTGGATCTCCTTGCAATCCAAGGGACTTTCAAGAGTCTTCTCCAACACCACAGTTCAAAAGCATCGATTCTTTGGCGCTCACCTTTCTTCACAGTCCAACTCTCACATCCATACATGACCACTGGAAAAACCATAGCCTTGACTAGATGGACCTTTGTTGGCAAAGTAATGTCTCTGCTTTTGAATATGCTATCTAGGTTGGTCATAACTTTCCTTCCAAGGAGTAAGTGTCTTTTAATTTCATGGCTGCAGTCACCATCTGCAGTGATTTTGGAGCCCAGAAAAATAACGTCTGACACTGTTTCCATTGTTTCCCCCATTTATTTGCCATGAAGTGATGGGACCAGATGCCATGATCTTAGTTTTCTGAATGTTGAGCTTTAAGCCAACTTTTTCACTCTCCTCTTTCGCTTTCATCAAGAGGCTTTTTAGTTCCTCTTCACTTTCTGCCATAGGGTGGTGTCATCTGCATATCTGAGGTTATTGATATTTCTCCTGGCAATCTTGATTCCAGCTTGTGCTTCTTCCAGCCCAGCGTTTCTCATGATGTACTTTGCATATAAGTTAACCACTGATTTTTGTATATTGATTTTGCGCACTGTAACTTTGCTGAATTTATTTATTAGTTCTAACAGTATCTCTGGGTGTGTTTATGACTGGCATCTTCAGGGGTTTTTACACATGATATAATGTTTTTTGTGAACAGAGATAATTTTACTTCTTCCTTTTCTGATTTATAAGACTTTTGTTTTTCTTTCTAATTGCTCTGTTTAGAACTTACAACATTGATTAGAAATGGTGACAAGGGGAATCTTTTCTTGTTCTTGATCCTAGAGAAAAGCTTTCAGTTTTTCATCATTGAGTACAATGTTAGCTATAGGCCTTTCATCCATGACCTTTATTATGTAAACGTTATTTACGTCTATTCCTAGTTTATTCAGTGTTTTTGTATCATGAAAGAATGTTGAGATTTGTTAGTGTCTCTGCACCTGTTGGGATGATCATTGATGTTTATCCTTTGTTCTGCTACTGTGATCACACTGATTGTTTTCATATGTTGAACTATTTCTGGATAAATCAAGGATAAACCAAGGATAAATCATACTTGGTCATGATGTGTGATGCTTTCAGTGTGTTATTGAATTTGATTTGCTATTTTATGGAGGACTGTTGCCTTCATTCATTAGGAATATTGGTCTGAAGTTTTTATTGTTGTTTACTGGCTTTGGTATATTAATGTGGGCTCATAAGTATTTATGTATTTTCAATTTCTGGAAGAGTTTTAGAAGGACTGTCATTTTTTCCTCTTAAATGTCTGGTATATCTCACCAGTGAAACCATCTGGTCCTGAGCTTTTGCTTTTTGGAAGTTATTCTTTATTGATTTAATCCTCTTACTACTTATAGGTCTGTTCAGATTTTTTTTTAATTTCTTCAGGATTCAGTCTTTTTAGATTGTTTGTTTCTAAAAATTTACCCATTTCTTCTGTTATCCAACTTTTGTCAGTATGTAATGGTTCATAGTTAGTCCTAGTCCTTTTAATTTCTGTGAAATCAAATGCAACATCTCCTCTTTAATTCTTCATTTTCTTTGAGTCTTTTCTTTTTCCTTTAGTTAATATGGTAAAGAATCTGCCTGCCAGTGCAGGAGACGCAAGAGATGAGGTTTGATACCTTGGTCAGGAAGATCACCTGGAGGGGAAGTGGCAGTCCATTCCAGCATTCCTGCCTGGAAAATTCTATGGACAGAGGAGTCTGGTGGGCTACAGTCCACGGGGCCACAGAGAGTCAGATACGACTGAGCATCTGAGCACACACAGTGTAGCTAAATATTGTCAATTTTATTTTTTTAAATATCTCTTAATTTTGTTATTTTTTTCTATTTTCCTATTCTTTACTTCATTCATGTCTATTCTAATCTTAACTGTTTTATTCCTTCTGTTAACTTTGGGTTAGGCTAGCTTTTTTTTCTTTTTTTAGTTCCTTGAAATATAAACTTAATGTTGTTTATTTCAGATCTTTTCTCTTTTCAAGGATAGTTGTTTATTACTATAAACTTCCTTTTTAATATTGCAGTTGCCATATTCCACAAGTTTTGATATATTGTGTTTTGTTTTTATTTCTCAAGATATTTCTAAGTTTTTCATTTGCTTTGTTCTTTTATTTGCTAGTTGTTTAAGAATGTATTGTTTAATTTCCAAATATGTGTGGATTTTCCAGTTTTCATTCTGCAGCTGATTTTTAGTTTCATTCCATGTGGTTGGAAATATATTTGGTGTGATTTACATCTTAACATTGCCAGACCGTATTTTGTGAACTAGCATGTGGTCTGTTCTGTAGAATGTTTCCTGTACACATGAGAGGAATATGCATTCTGCTGCTATTGGTTGAAATGCTCTGTTTGTTTGTTAGATTCTTTTAAACTATAATGTTATTTGACTCCTCTGCTCCATCATTGTTCTTTTTTCTGGGTGTTCTATCTATTGTTGAAATCTTCTATTATTGTGTTGCTGTTTATTTCTCCCTTCAGTTCTGTCAATGTTTGCCTCATGTGCAGACTATCTGACTTACAATGACTCAATTTGTAATTTTCATACTTTACAATGATGGGACAGTGATACACATTAGCAGGAATAGTACTTCAATTTTTGATTTCTAATCTTTTCCCAGGCTAGTGGCAATGGCAACCCACTCCAGTACTCTTGCCTGGAAAATCCCATGGATGGAGGAGCCTGGTAGGCTGCAGTCCATGGGGTCGCTGAGTCAGACACGACTGAGTGACTTCACTTTCACTTTTCACTTTCATGCATTGGAGGAGGAAATGGCAACCCACTCCAGTGCTCTTGCCTGGAGAATCCCAGGGACGGCAGGGCCAGGTGGGCTGCCGTCTATGGGGTTGCACAGAGTCGGACACGACTGAAGTGACTTAGCAGCAGCAGAAGCAGCAGCAGCAGTGATATATAGCACCATACTCAGCAACAGAAGCAAGCCACAGTTTCCAATCACCTGTGTGATCACAGGGGTAAACCAATACACTTACAAACATTTTGTACCCATACAACCATTCTATTATATACATTCATTACAGTAGTTAATAAATCACATGAGACGTGTACCCCAATGTTCATCGCAGCACTGTTTATAATAGCCAGGACATGGAAGCAACCTAGATGTCTATCAGCAGATGAATGGATAAGAAGCCGTGGTACATATACACAAAGGAGTATTACTCAGCCATTAAAAAGAATACATTTGAATCAGTTCTAATGAGGTGGATGAAACTGGAGCCTATTATACAGAGTGAAGTAAGCCAGAAAGAAAAACACCAATACAGTATACTAACGCATATATATGGAATTTAGAAAGATGGTAACAATAACCCTGTGTACGAGATAGCAAAAGAGACACTGATGTATAGAACAGTCTTATGGACTCTGTGGGAGAGGGAGAGGGTGGGAAGATTTGGGAGAATGGCATTGAAACATGTAAAATATCATGTATGAAACGAGTTGCCAGTCCAGGTTCGACGCACGATACTGGATGCTTGGGGCTGGTGCACTGGGACGACCCAGAGGGATGGTATGGGGAGGGAGGAGGGAGGAGGGTTCAGGATGGGGAACACATGTATACCTGTGGCAGATTCATTTTGATATTTGGCAAAACTAATACAATTATGTAAAGTTTAAAAACAAAATAAAATTAAAAAAAATAATAATAATAAAAAATAAATCACGTGAAATATTCAACACTATGATAAAATAGGCTTTGCGTTAAATGATTTTGCCCAACTGCAGACTAATGTAAATGTTATCAGCATGTTTAAGGTAAGGTAGCCTAGGCTAAGCTATGATGTTTGATAGGTTAGGTATATTAAATACATTTTTGGTAGATGACATTTTCAACATATTTTAATTCCATTGTAAGTCAAGGAAGATCTGTATTTGGATGCTCTGAAGTTGGGCATATTGTTATAACTGTCATATCTTATCTTCCTGGTGAATTGACCTTTTCATGATACGAGAGTATCTCTCTTGGGCTTCCCTGGTAGCTGAGTGGTAAAGAATGTGCCTGACCAGCAGGACACACATGTTCAATCCCTGCATTGGGTAATCCCCTGGAGAAGGAAATGGCAACACATTCCAGTATTCTTGCCTGGGAAATCCCATGGACAGAGGAGCCTGGTGGGCTATAGTCCACAGGATCACAAAAGAGTGTCACAACTTAGTGACTAAACAACAAATGTCTCTCTTGGAAGTTTTTTACTTAGTCTATTTTGTCTGATACAAGTATGGTCATCCCTGCTTTCTTTTGGTTATTATCTGCTTATAATATCTTTTTCCATCCTTATACTTTCAGCCTATATCTGTCCTTAAATCTAAAGTGACTCTTTTATAGACAATATATAGTTTAATCTTTTTTCTCCCATTCAGCTATTCTATGTCT
The DNA here is from genome assembly GCF_019923935.1 of Bubalus bubalis. Taxonomy (NCBI): domain Eukaryota; kingdom Metazoa; phylum Chordata; class Mammalia; order Artiodactyla; family Bovidae; genus Bubalus; species Bubalus bubalis. The sequence continues at coordinate 91,821,192 of NC_059161.1, read as the reverse complement.
GTTGACTGTGAAGTTTAACTTCAAAGCTAGACAGCATATTAAAAAGCAGAGACATTACTTTGCCAATAAAAGTCCATCTAGTCAAAGCTATGCTTTTTCCAGTAGTCATGTACAGATGTGAGAGTTGGATCATAAAGAAGACTGAGTACTGAAGAATTGATGTTTTTGAACTGTGGTGTTGAAGAAGAGTCTTGAGAGTTCCTTAGACTGCAAGGAGATCCAACCAGTCCATCCTAAAGGAAATCAACTCTGAATATTCATTGGAAGGACTGATGCTGAAGCTCCGATACTTTGGCCACCTGATGCGAAGAGCCAACTCATTGGAAAAGACCCTGATGCTGGGAAAGATTGAAGGCAGGAGGAGAAGGGTGCAGAGAATGAGATGGTTGGATGGCATCACTGATACAGTGGACATGAGTCTAAGCCAACTTCAGGAGATGGTGAAGGATAGGTAGCCTGGCATGCTGCAGTCCATGGGGTCACGAAGAGTGGGACATGACTGAGCGACTGAACAACAAACCGATAGAGAAGGATGATTATCATTTTGTTCATTGTTTTCTGTCTTGTAACTTTCTTGTACCTCTTTTCTACTATTGCTATATTCCTTTGGATTTCATTGACTTATTTTTTGTAGTGACATAATTTGACTCCTTTTCTATTTTCTTGTGTATCTTCTATAGGCATTTTCTCTGTAGTTACCATGTGGCTTGCATAAAATATCTTACATTCATAACAATATATTTTAAGCTGATAATAATTTAACTTCAAGTGTACATATTCTACATTTTAACTCCTCCCCCAGATTTTGTTATCAGTCATGAATTTTATATTTTTGTAGAGTGTATCTATTAACATATTTTTGTACTTGCTGTTTATACGCTTGTCTTTACCCGAGTATAAAAAATACATACAGTCTTTAGTTCTTAATACAGTAACTAGAGCACTGAATGCTACAAGTATTGCATATAAGCCCTCAATGTGCTTTTGTTCAAGCCTTAAAAACTCAATAGTCAATTTAAATAAAGTATATCAACTTAAATAGGGTGGAGATTCTTGGCTTTTGATCAGACTCCTGGAAGTCTAATACATATAACATTCTGGGTGAGTTATTCCCAAGTACTGGACTCCTCATTCTTCCAATGCTCTATGCTTCTGATTCTTTCCTGGTTTTCAGGAGCAGGCCAGGTAGTGCGGCAAAGTGTGGGGGCCCTAGGCAGGGCACAAGCGTGTGCCATTCCCTGTGCTGAGTTTCATGAGGGAGGAAATGTATGAAAAACAAACTGCAAAAAATTATGGTATTGTCTCATAACTGAAAAAAGAGAGAGGGGAAGAGGAAATAAGGAAGAACAGAAAGAGGAAAGAGAAGGAAGGAAGGTCAAAAACAAAGATAGGAAAGGAAGGAGGAAGCAGTCATAAACTAAGGAAATAAACTGCAGAAAAGATAAAACACAAGAGTAAAGTTAAATAATGTTATTTACAGAACTGACCTGGAACAAATATAAAATGAACCTTCCTCAGACTTTGGGACAGTCTGACACATACCACTAAGATCCCCCTTGAAACAGCCTACCCAGCTTTTGGACGGCTTTAACACTTGGAATTTGAGAAAGAATCATAAACTGGAATCAGTCTTTGTTTGGTCTAAGTTTTACATGTTCTTATTTTTCTGATGAATGATTTGTAAGATATTTTCTATATTTATCAAAAGGTTCAAAAAAAAAAAAAAAAAAAACAAACAGATTCTGACTTGTCAGAGGTAATTTATCTGTGGATTGGCCTAAAGGCAGGGTATGGATTAATAGAGATGACAAGCTCTCTTCCAGCTGAATGATCTCCTCTCCTTAGAGACTTGACATTTTTGTAAAGTTTTGCCTAATTGGCTTTGCTTTGGCCTGTATATTTCAAATTCACATTTAATTAATCATTCCCTCCTCTGTGATTTCACATTATTTTTTCGCTTTTGTGTTTTTTCATTCCGTTCAATAAATATTTATTGAGTTCCTATGCTGTACCAGGAACTATGCTTGGGATAAATTAGCAAACTATAGACAGGCTAGCAATTTAGCAGGGCAGAACTCCTTGAATAAACACTCCGTGTGCGGAGTGATAAAAAGGAGACAGAGGGTGACACTGTGTGGGATCTTCCCTGCTACTGAAGACGTTCCATTATGGTGAGTTTTATAATTATATGTGGGCATGTTTGCCTTTGCTTCTAGATTATAAGCTTCTCAAGAGCCAGAACCATCTTCTACTTGTAAGCTCACACCCTCCTTGTCATTGCTTCACAATATAATTATTATTGCTCAGTAAATATTTGTTGAATTAAACTTGGAAAATATGGGACTTGGCTTTAGGAAATGTGCTCGAGTTCCAGCTCTGTCAATGACTAGCCTTCTCATCTTGAACAATTTATTGTAACTTGTGACATTTTAATGACCCTGTTTGTAAAAATTAAGGGAGTGGACTCAAGCATCTATGCAGTCACATTAAGTGGTTGCTGAAAGATAGGCAGAGGTGACAAAGGATTAACTGTCAACATCTCTAGGTTTAATCATAACATCTTCCAGTTGACTATACAAATACAGATTTAATATATTATTGTTCTAACCATGCAATTTGATTACTATTTTTAAACACAGCAAGAGAGTTAAAGGATATGGTATGGTTAATTTTTTGGTTTATTTTCTCAATTGCACATACTTTCAAAAAGATTCTGCCAAATAGAGATGTGGTATGACATAGTGGCTAGAAGCATGGCCTCTAAAGTCAGAGCTAAGCACATTTTCATTACTGCATAAATATTTAAATTCTGATGGAACTTCTTCCTTATTTGGAACATTTTTTTCCTATATTCTTACCTGATGTGATAAAACTTTGTACAACATGTATGTGCTTTCCCCTCCCATTCACAGTAGACAAGCATGAGCTCTGGAATCAGACTTCCAAGTATACCTCCCAGCTCTGATCTAAGCTTAGGAATGGAGCAAGTTACTTACCCTCTCTGCATCTCAGTTTCCTCATCTACAGATCGTTCTTATCTCACAGGATTGATGTGAGGATAAGACGAATTAATTTCTATAAAGTATTGAGTACAGCACCTGACACATAATAATATACAACAAGCTTTGTCTATTACCCTCATCATCATCCCCCTTCTCACTCCACTTAAAATAAGTAGCAGATGCTGACATTTAAAAATTTTGCAATGCCTCTATACAAACACTCAGGAAAGGTCAATTTATTTCAACTGAATGTCAAGATTCCATATTGATCCTAAACTTCTTTTCAACTCCTATTTTTGGTCAGGTTATTCCATTCTTGGGACAGGTGCTAAATAACATCATCAATAACAACAATATATCTACAATTTATTACGTACTTAAATGTGTCCCAACCATAAGTATTTCATTTGATCCTTACAACCCTATATGGGTTAACACTGAGATGCTAATTTAAGATACAGAAATTGACTTAGATTTTATAATGTTCCCATGAGTCACAGTATTAGTATGGAATGGAACCAGGAATGAAATCAAGGTTCACACAATACTGGAGCCTGTGGGGGGCAGGGAACACTGTGCAAAATAGCATCTAATTTTTCTATTGGTTTTGGCTTTCTGAAGTATCATTACATCCATTAAGTACCATATATATGTGAGAGTTGGACCATCAAGAAGGCTGAGTGCCGAAGAATTGATGCTTTCAAACTGTGCTGCAGAAGACTCTTGAGAGTCCCTTGGACAGTCAAGAGAGTAAGCCAGTCAATCCTAGAGGAAATCAACCCTGAGAAAGAGCTGATGCCAAGCTCCATCAACAGTTTGACCACCTGACGTGAAGAGCCAGCTCATTGGGAAATACCCTGACGTTGGGAAAGATTGAGGGCAAGAGGAGAAGGCAGCGACAGAGGATAAGATGGTTGGATGGCATCACCAACTCAACGCACATGAGTGTGAACAAATTCTGGCAGATAGTGAAGGACAGGAAATCCTGGCTGTTTTGTAGTACATGGAGTCACAAAGAGTTGGACACGACTGACTGACTGAACAACAACAAACCATATATACATATATACACACACACACACACACACACACACATATACATACACACACACACTGTTATTTCTCTTAATTCTCAAAATAGTTCCATATGGCAAATAGGGCAGGGGAAAAAATGGAAGTTCATTGCCATGAAATAGTGTATCTAAGGTCAGACAGCTGATAAGTGATTCTGTTGGAACCACAATTCAAAATTCAGTGTTAAGTCCAAAATCTTATCTACTATCCCATCCTGTTTCCAAACAACACTTCCTTTCTAGGGATGAACACGTGGCATCTTGTTACTTCCTTTGTCATAAAAAAAAAAATTGGGTAAAATCCAAGGAACATTTTGTGAACCTAGAATTTAAGGTTTTAAGTTTGGTGTTGGCAAAAAACATGTGTTTGCCTTCTTCATTCCTATGTATAATCTTAAGGAAAGGATTAATCAGGATTTTGAGAGATCTGAAGAATGGCTGAAATGAAAATTTTTGTCTTAAGTATATTTTCTCATACAAGTCCAGGAGCACCTGCAGTTTCTTGCAGGCACAAGAGAGAGACTTGAGTTTATGTAAACCCCCATTCTTCTGGCTGTAGGACAGCTTTAATCAGAGCAGCTCTAGCTACCATTTATTGACCATCTGCTATAAATGTGCCAAGAAATATACAAAAATAGAGCTAATTCTTTCAAGAGTCCTGAAAGGTAAAAGCTATTCCCATTTATAGATGAAAAAAATTGAGGTTTAGAGAAGATAAGTAAATGCTCAAGGTCATACAGCTATTAAATAACAAAGTCTAGATTCAAAACTCAGTATGATTCCAAACCCTGATGTTGCTTTTTCTCAAGAAAAAAATAACTAAAAGGTAAATAGAAATGATATGAGTCTTTTAGCTTCCTTTAGCTAAAATAAGAACTTTAAAGGTTGAACTGAGTCAAACTGTGGAGGCTTTGGGAAAACAACACATACTCTAATTATATAAAGTCCATGCTGGGGAGAAGTCTAAGCAGAAATGAGTGATCGGCTTCTTTGGGTGGAGTTCTCTGACACCTGACACTGAGTATTCACTTAGATCTGCTGGGTTTAATGAAATGTAGGGTCAGTGCCAAAGTGTCCACTGTGCGACATTTTGAGCAAATCTTTAATTCTAGGTCTCACTCATAAGCCAACAAAACAAAATGTGATAAGCAAAGTATTTGTGGGTTGGGTTTGGAAAAACCGGTGTGGGGCTTAAGCACATCTCTTGAAGCCCAGGCACTGACACAGATAACACATTTGGGAGGATTCACTCAGTGCAAATTTATTAGCGTGCAGTTAGCAATAAAATATTTTCTTTTTCTGCAGAAAGGTCACTGACTTCATCCTTGGAATGTATTTTTTTGTGAGGCAAAGATTGTATATCACTTTCTTCACCATTTCTTAAATCATCATCTGCTTCTAAAGAAAAACACAAAACCAATAATCTGTTGTCTCTCCTTCCTTATTTTTACAATTCCATATTGAAGACAACAATATTGCTTGCTCTTCTTTAAGCAGGTAATGTGTAGCCTGTCTGGAGGGCAATGGGGGAACTTACTGCCTATCTGTATCCAATGTGGTAGGTGGCCTTTTTCATCTAGGCAGGTAGGCACTGTATCACAAAGAACACCTTATTTCAGATGGACCAATTACCAGTCAACTTAAAGAGGACCTTGATATGAATGGTCATCTCCTTTCCACCAATATGGTTACTGTGCCACGTAAAAGGCCCCCTTTTAGCTCCAGTAAACACCAGACTATTCAGTTTAGAAATCACTCTCATTCAAGGTAGAAAATAAAATGAATTAAAATCAGTAAAATAAATCATTCCAGGTTGGAGCCTCCTACAGGAAGTCTCGACTATGAAGTTTCAGGGCAGGCTCTTGACAAGACGCAGCAGGGCCCTCGTGAGTGGCTAAGGAGGGGCTTTGCACACTTGAACATCATTTACATTTGCATCCTGCCTGCTTTTCAGACATCCCCATGACTTTTCCTATCCACTCCCTTTTGACTATTCACAAATCAAGTCCCTGTTGGTTTACAAAGAATTCTGGAAAGATAAATGAGAAGGTCTGATATTCCTCTGCTCCCTTGGTCCAAGAAAAGATCTTCTGAAAATTGCCCAAAGGGTTTCTAAAAAATTAAGCTATGCTGTTTAGCAAGCATCTGTATTCCAAGCAGTTCCCCAGCTAGTGAAAATGCAACTGTTTTTGCTTTAAACTAGGCTCAGATTAAAATATGTTCTCTTATGATCCAGGGCCTTGTCAATCCAGGGGTTTGGTCCTTAAATGACTTGGCATTCAGTTGACAATTTCTTCTTTGTGACATTGCTGATCTTTGTTATATCCTTCTATTGGACCAGAAAAGAGCTGGCCTGCGCTCAAAGGTAATCTATAGCAATCACTTCTGGTTCCTAGTAATGCTGGCAACTAATGTGTACAATTAAATTACAGGCAAGTGAAAGGCTGTTTACACTTTTTTCTTGAAGCCAAGTTCTATGAGAATGAAGAAAGCCACATGCAAACAGCATTCACAATAAAACAAATGTCTCTAAAGAAAAAATCATGATAGTAATGATATCACTGTGATCTTAACATTAGAATCCATAATGCTTAAATGCTTAACCTTTCATTTCAATTCTCTGAAAGTCAGTTCTATGAACCTTTAGACCTCTAATCCTCATGATAATCACACATACTGAAATTACATTAGTCTAAGCATATGACGTTCAAGGTCAGGAGGGGCAGCGGTGAGGAGATACCCCTTGTCCAAGGTAAGGAGCAGCAGCTATGCTTTAATGGAATAGCCATGAAGAGATACCATACGTCCAAGGTAAGACAAACCCAAGTAAGACGGTAGGTGTTGCAAGAGGGCATCAGAGGGCAGACACACTGAAACCATAATCACAGAAAACTAGCCAATCTGATCACATGGACCACAGCCTTGTCTAACTCAATGAAACTAAGCCATACCGTGTGGGGCCACCCAAGACGGGCGGGTCATGGTGGAGAGGGCTGACAGAATGTGGTCCACTGGAGAAGGGAATGGCAAACCACTTCAGTTTTCTTGCCTTGAGAACCCCATGAACAGTATGAAAAGGCAAAATGATAGGATAGTGAAAAAGGAACTCCCCAGGTCAGTAGGTGCCCAATATGCTACTGGAGATCAGTGGAGAAATAACTCCAGAAAGAATGAAGGCATGGAGCCAAAGCAAAAACAATACCCAGTTGTGGGTGTGACTGGTGATAGAAGGTCCGATGCTGTAAAGAGCAATATTGCATAGGAACCTGGAATGTCAGGTCCATGAATCAAGGCAAATTGGAAGTGGTCAAACAGGAGATGGCAAGAGTGAATGTCGACATTCTAGGAATCAGTGAACTAAAATGGACTGGAATGGGTGAACTTAACTCAGATGACCATTATATCTACTACGGCGGGCAGGAATCCCTTAGAAGAAATGGAGTAGCCATCATGGTCAACAAGAGAGTCCGAAATGCAGTCCTTGGATGCAATCTCAAAAACGACAGAATGATCTCTGTTTGTTTCCAAGGCAAACCATTCAATATCACAGTAATCCAAGTCTATGCCCCAACCAGTAATGCTGAAGAAGCTGAAGTTGAAGGGTTCTATGAAGACCTACAAGACCTTTTAGAACTAACACCCTCAAAAGATGTCCTTTTCATTATACGGAACTGGAATGCAAAAGTAGGAAGTCAAGAAACACCTGGAGTAACAGGCAAATTTGGCCATGGAGTACGGAATGAAGCAGGGCAAAGACTGATAGAGTTTTGCCAAGAAAATGCACTGGTCATAGCAAACACCCTCTTCCAACAACACAAGAGAAGACTCTACACATGGACATCACCAGATGGTCAATGCTGAAATCAGATTGATTATATTCTTTGCAGCCAAAGATGGAGAAGCTCTATACAGTCAACAAAAACAAGACCGGAAGCTGACTGTGGCTCAGATCATGAATTCCTTATTGTCAAATTCAGACTGAAATTGAAGAAAGTAGGGAAAACCACTAGACCATTCAGGTATGACCTAAATCAAATCCCTTATGATTATACAGTGGAAGTGAGAAATAGATTTAAGGGCCTAGATCTGATAGATAGAGTGCCTGATGAACTATGGACTGAGGTTCGTGACATTGTACAGGAGACAGGGATCAAGACCATCCCCATGGAAAAGAAATGCAAAAAAGCAAAATGGCTGTCTGGGGAGGCCTTACAAATAGCTGTGAAAAGAAGAGAAGCGAAAAGCAAAGGAGAAAAGGAAAGATATAAGCATCTGAATGCAGAGTTCCAAAGAATAGCAAGAAGAGATAAGAAAGCCTTCCTCAAGAGAATGGCATTGAAACATGTAAATATCATGTATGAAATGAGTTGCCAGTCCAGGTTCGATGCACGATACTGGATGCTTGGGGCTGGTGCACTGGGACGACCCAGAGGGATGGAATGGGGAGGGAGGAGGGAGGAGGGTTCAGGATGGGGAACACATGTATACCTGTGGCAGATTCATTTTGATATTTGGCAAATCTAATACAGTTATGTAAAGTTTAAAAATAAAATAAAATTAAAAAAAAAAAAAAAAAAAAGAAAGCCTTCCTCAGCAATCAATGCAAAGAAATAGAGGAAAACAACAGAATGGGAAAGACTAGAGATCTCTTCAAGAAAACTAGAGATACCAAGGGAACATTTCATGCAAAGATGGGCTTGATAAAGGACAGAAATGGTATGGACCTAACAGAAGCAGAAGATATTAAGAAGAGGTGGCAGGAATAACACAGAAGAACTGTACAAAAAAGATCTTCACGACCCAGATAATCACAATGGTGTGATCACTGACCTAGAGCCAGACATCCTGGAATGTGAAGTCAAGTGGGCCTTAGAAAGCATCACTATGAACACAGCTAGTGGAGGTGATGGAATTCCAGTTGAGCTATTTCAAATCCTGAAAGATGATGCTGTGAAAGTGCTGCACTCAATATGCCAGCAAATTTGGAAAACTCAGCAGTGGCCACAGGACTGGAAAAGGTCAGTTTTCATTCCAATCCCAAAGAAAGGCAATGCCAAAGAATGCTCAAACTACCACACAATTGCACTCATCTCACACACTAGTAAAGTAATGCTCAAAATTCTCCAAGCCAGGCTTCAGCAATACGTGAATCGTGAACTTCAAGATGTTCAAGTTGGTTTTAGAAAAGGCAGAAGAACCAGAGATCAAATTGCCAACATCTGCTGGATCATGGAAAAAGCAAGAGAGTTCCAGAAAAACATCTATTTCTGCTTTATTGACTATGCCAAAGCCTTTGACTGTGTGGATCACAATAAACTGTGGAAAATTCTGAAAGAGATGGGAATACCAGACTACCTGACCTGCTTCTTGAGAAACCTATATGCAGGTCAGGAAGCAACAGTTAGAACTGGACATGGAACAACAGACTGGTTCCAAATAGGAAAAGGAGTACGTCAAGGCTGTCTATTGTCACCCTGCTTATTTAACTTCTATGCAGAGTACATCATGAGAAATGCTGGGCTGGAAGAAGCACAAGCTGGAATCAAGATTGCCAGGAGAAATATCATAACCTCAGTTATACAGATGACACCACCCTTATGGCAGACAGTGAAGAGGAACTAAAGAGCCTCTTGATGAAAGTTAAACAGAATATTAAGCCCTACTAAACAGAGCCTTTACCAAAAATGCTTTATGTTTTTTAAATGTATGCTTAAAAGTAAAATACAAAAGATGTTCATTCAACTGATCAAATTTTTAGAATTTACTATGTGTAAAGTGCTACTCTATACACAGAGGATACAGAAGTGAACAAGAAAGACTAAGTGAATTTCTGCCCTCTAAGAGCTGAAATTTGTGTGGAAAAAGGAAAATAAAATAGTCTACAAATACACGAATTAGATTATTTTACATATGAATATTTTATTGAATGCATATAATTAAATAAAGGTCAATATTTTGTAAAAAAAAAAAAAAGAAAGTGAAAGTGGAGAGTGACAAAGTTGGCTTAAAGCGCAACATTCAGAAAATGAAGATCATGGCATCCAGTCCCATCACTTCATGGGAAATAGATGGGGAAACAGTGGAAACAGTGTCAGACTTTATTCTTTTGGGCTCCAAAATCACTGCAGATGGTGACTGCAGCCATGAAATTAAAAGATGCTTACTCCTTGGAAGACAAGTTATGACCAACCTAGATAGCATATTCAAAAGCAGAGACATTACTTTGCCAACAAAGGTCCATCTAGTCAAGGCTACAGTTTTCCCAGTGGTCAAGTGGTCATGTATGGATGTGAGAGTTGGACTGTGAAGAAAGCTGAGCGCTGAAGAATTGATGCTTTTGAACTGTGGTGTTGGAGAAGACTCTTGAGAGTCCCTTGGACTGAAAGCAGATCCAACAAGTTCATTCTAAAGGAGATCAGCCCTGGGTGTTCTTTGGAAGGAATGATACTAAAGCTGAAATTCCAGTACTTTGGCCACCTCATGCAAAGAGTTGACTCATTGGAAAAGACTATGATGCTGGGAGGGATTGGGGGCAAGAGGAGAAGGGGACGACAGAGGATGAGATGGCTGGATGGCATCACTGACTCGATGCACATGAGTCTGAGTGAACTCCAGGAGTTGGTGATGGACAGGGAGGCCTGGCGTGCTGCGATTCATGGGGTCGCAAAGTCGGACATGACTGAGCGACTGAACTGAACTGAAGCATACGAACTTATAAAGAAATCATTTAAAGCTTACAAGTCCTTGAAGATGTTAATGTCACAAATACAGTGACACTTTTAAGAAGAATGGTGGAGTTCAGAGAAAAGAAGCTGAGTTGTACATGTGAGAATGGGTGTGTTAGGGGTAGGGGCAAAGAAAGAGGTGATGCCCAGAGGTATCTGCTACCACAGTTTCAGATGGGATACTTCCACATGCCCTGCAGGCTGGCATCTCCCACAATTTCCAAATATTTTGTTAAAAAGAGTTTGCCAGAGCAACAAACTCTAGGACCTTCACAGAATCAATATTTAAACTGGAAATTATTCTCAAAGCCTCCTTCCCTAGGATTATGTTAATCTTACATTTCAGAACCTCACACAAAGAGGAAAGCTTTTGTTGCTGAAATTCTGAAATGTTTGGTGTTTATGCAAACAATGCTCATATGTTTCCAGAAATAAACCCTAGAACTTCTGAAGTCTGACCTACATTAATGACCATACACATTTCAGAAGTCTATTGGGATGCTTCTGTGCCTTCTGCTACTCCTTCCCTATGACTTAACTGCTATTCTCACCCACAAAGCAGATATACAGGTGTTAATTTACCAGGGAAAAGGGATGGGTGACATAGTTCTCATGGTCTCTGTTTGCTTTCAAGACATCATTGCCTGTTGACATCTTCAGTTTTCAATGGCAGCTAACTACTAACATAGTTAAAACCTATTTGTCCACCAGATTAAGACAAGGGAGGAGATATATGTATACTTAGAGCTGATTTATGTTGTTGCACGGAAGAAACCAAAACAACATTGTAAAGCAATTATCCTTTAAAAAAAGGAACCAAATATAGGAAATAATCAGGTATGGAGAATTTTATTCCTTCATTCAATAAATATTAATTGCATGCCTACCATACTCCAACACTCTGCTGGATATTTAGTTTACAGCAGGGAATAAGGTAGATATTGTCCCTGCCATGTTAGTTTCAGACTAAGGGGGGAGATTTTGAATAAATAACTAGATACACGATTGTTTAACTCCAATTTTGATAATGGTAATAAAGGAGAAGTTCAAAGGCCATGAGTTTATGCAAGAGAGGCTTTTAGGGGCAGCTTTCCTGAAGAAATAACATCTCAACCAAGAAAGCTGGTGGTTTTGAAAGTAAAATCTGTGCAACTCTTGGTCAACTTAGCAAATCAAATCGTGATGCATTAAGTTAATTTACAATCTGAAATGTAGCTTCACATGAAAAAAATAATGCATTCCAAAATGCAAATAGCTAAAATTTATAGCTGCCCTAATATGTTTCCTTATTACTTAAAACTGATGCTAGCCAAAACCAAGTCATAGCCTTGTATTTTAAGTAAAATCCTTTACTACAAAAAAGGCGGGGAGGAGAATAAGCAAAAAAAAGCAAGCAAGGAAAAGGGAAGAAAGGAAGGGAGAAAAGAAGGGGATGGAGGAAGAATGGGAAGAAGGAAAAGTGGATAACAATTTTAACAGGGGTTCAAAAATAGTACAAAGAAGTTATGTCTTTGCTGACCACTGCCTTGGTAGCAACGGTGTGCTCTGTGGATAAACTAAAACACCAAAAAACTAAAATAACTCACACTTCTCTTACTTTGATAATAAGGGCATGCCTAGGTGGGAATTACTGAAGTATCTATTCAGTAAGAGGGCAGCACTATTTACAGATCTCTGAGGAATTCTGGACCAAACATTTAAGCTGAGATGCTCCTTTTACTTATTATTGTTTATTTTTTTGAGACTTTTTTTTTTTAAAGCAAAAGAGATGTGCTGAAAATTTAGATTTTCCAACCATTTCCAACTCTTTAAACTTGGAGTTTGTATGTCATTTCTAACTCCCAAGGTTGCTGGCAATGTAACTTTGACTCACAGAGCACTCAGAAGCTCCCAGAGGAGAGAGAAATGGATTTGAATCCCAGCCCCACCATCTCTGGCTTCCCTGATAGCTCAGTTGGTAAAGAATCCATCTGCAACGCAGGAGACCCTGGTTCGATTCCTGGATCAGAAAGATCCCCTGGAGAAGGGATAGGCTACCCACTCCAGTATTCTTGGGCTTCCCTTGTGGCTCAGCTGGTAAAGAAGCCAGCTGCAATGCGAGAGACCTCTCTCTCAGCCTCACTCATCAGTGATATGGGGGTAATGCTTATTCTAGGACTGTGGTGAGGATTCAGTAAGATAAAGCTTGTGAAGCACTGAGGGCTCTGCCTGTCTGGTACGTTGAGATTAAATTTTAGGGTTTTTGTAATGATGGTGCTGACGGTGATAATGATACAGGCGAGTATGCAGAAGCTTACTGCAACAACAAGGCTAGGCGCAGACATTTCATAACTTTGGGCTCTGGAAAGATTACTGGACTCACCAATTAAAAATAAATCTTAACTCTTTAAATTAATGTTACTTATATTTTTGCTCCAATTAAAATAGCTTCTTTCCAGATTTCTCTGACTGAAAAATTTCAGGTGCATTTACCAATAGGACCTTTCCTTTTTTTTTTTTTTTAATTGGGATAGAGTTGCTTTACAATGTTTCATTGGTCTTTGCTATACAATGAAGTGAATCAGCTATAAGTATACCTATATTCCTGCCCTCCTGGACATCCCTTCCCTGCACCATCCCACCCCTCTAGGTCATCACAAAGCACCCAGGGTGAGCTCCTTGAGTTATACAGAGGCTTCCCACTTGTTATCTATTTTATAAATGGTAGTGTAAATATGGGCTTTCCTGGTGGTTTAGATGGTAAAAAAAAATCTGCCTGCAATGCAGGAGACCCCAGTTCAATTCCTGGGTCGGGAAGATCCCCTGGAGAAGGGGTAGGCATCCATTCCAGTATTCTTGGGCTTCCCTGGTGGCTCAGTTGGTAAAGAATCCACCTGCTATGCAGGAGACCTGGGTTTGATCCCAGAGTTGGGACGAACCCCTGGAAAAGGGAATGGCTACCCACTCCAGTATTCTGGCCTGGGTCAGAAAGAGTTGGACACCATACACTGGGTCACAAAGAGTCGGACATGATTGAGCGACTTTCACTTTCTGGTGGTTCAGATGGTAAAAAATCTGCCTGCAATGCAAGAGACATATATATTTGTTGTTCAGTCACTAAGTCATGTCCAGCTCTTTGCGACCCCATGAATGCAGCACACCGGGATTCCCTGTCCTTCACTGTCTCCCGGAGTTTGCTTAAACTCATGTCCAAATATATACATGTCAATCCTAATCTCCCAATTCATTGTACTCCCCGTTACCCCTACCCCATGTACACATGTCCATTCTTTATCTCTATTCCTGCCATAAAATAGGTTCCTCTGTACAAGTTTTCTACGTTCCACATACATGTGTTAATATATGATACTTGTTTTTTTTCTCTCTGACTTCGCTCTGTATGACAGGTTCTAGGTCCATCCACATCCCTAAAAAAAGTTTCATGCTTTGCTAGTTCCCTAAGAACATCCTGAGTTTGCCGGTCTGGCCATTCAATATTGCACAATATGATGATTAGGAGACATTAAACAAGAAAATCAAAGAAGGTGATTTCCCTGAATAAATGCTACTGCAATCAGAGGATAACTATTAGAGCCTCTTGGTGAAGAAATAGATGACTTCTTTAGCCCCATCTCTCCCTGTTCCCCAGTCTTTACTACAAGTCCACTATCTTTTGTACTTGATTCGATTCATTTCTTTCCAACCATTTTCAACTCGCACCTAACCCCATGCTTGTCATGCCAGAAAAGACTACCTACCAAGGGAATGGCCAGTGACTCATCAAGTCTGCTCCCTTATTTCCACTCAGAGTTTCACCTCACAGATTCCTCTTACCAAGACCACTGAGCTCCAAGATAGTCACATGATCAACTTCATGTTCTGGCTTCTGATTTCTGACCCATTTTCTTGGCTCTCCTCAGCCCACTCCCTCTGGTGGGTCATCATGACTACTGCTAGCTCTGAGTCAGCAACCACAATAAATGACCAGCATGGCTCACTAGGAGCCAAGTCTGGGAAGACAGCTAGTCTTCCCACCCTAGAGCAAGGCCATGGCTGTTCAGCTCTTCTGGGTTGAAGAGACATAGAGCATGGATGACTGCAGCAAGCCGGGAGGAGGAGAAGACAGACTTGATGAATTTGCTGAGTGAAGATGTAACTGAATATATAAAAATGGAATGATCTTGTCCTTATCCTCATACCTCATTTCCAAAAGCTCCTATCCTCCCTGTCCTCTCGCTACCTGTCTAAACACACACACACTAAACTTTTTGTGATCTTGATCAAAATCGGTGAGACTTCTCTGTAATTAACATGATTTAGTATGGAGAAGGAAATGGCAACCCACTGTAGTGTTCTTGCCGGGAGAATCCCAGGGACGGGGGAGCCTGGTGGGCTGCCGTCTATGGGGTCGCACAGAGTCGGACACGACTGAAGTGACTTAGCAGCAGCAGCAGCAGCAGTCTGGCAGTATTTATTAGGGTGATTTCCTTTCACCTTTATTCTATTGCTTTCACATTTTATGTGTACACAGGCAAGGGTATTAAACTCCACAAATCGTAGCTTTCTTACGTATAAAATTGGGCTTTATAGTAGTATCTGACCTAGAGAAAGATTGTGAGACAAGACACACGAGGCACCTGCCCTTGCCTAGTTCTTAACACACCTAATAAAAGGGGAACCCGGGATCCTACCCATGTGGTCTGATCTCAGAGCAGACAGAGCCCATGGTGAACTGACTATCTTGAGAACTCAACAAAAGTTGGCTATCATTACTACTATTATTGTAACTATTGTATTCACTGTGGAAAATCTGAAAGTTCATATGAGCAAAATAAAAACTGCTCAGTCCCTTTTTTAAAGATCATAATTTTTAGTTTTGGCACTATCCTCCCATTCATTTCTCTACAGTTTTTTTCTCCAAAAGCAGGACCATATTGTGTTTACTGTTTTTAATCTGCTTTTCTGTTTAATATTTTGTTGATAATTGTATCATATCAATAAATATTTTCATATTAGATTTTACAGACTTAGAAAAACTTGATATGTCACTAGATACTCTGGGTATCTCTGACCAGGTGTCTTGTCTCTTGATGGTGATCTTGAAGCCCAAACCCCTTGCATTGTATTAGCCTTACAAACAGCCTCTGAGGCTTATGGGCAAGTTCCCCAGTTTACTGACTCACATAAGAACTTACTCAACAGAAGCCACAGCAGACATAACATTTCACAAACAGAAGAGTTTTTTCTCCATCACATAAATATTAAATAAGAAATGGCACTTCATAAAATATCATTACAGCACAGTGCCCATGTGTTTCACCAAAAGCTGGCAATTTAGCCAGAATCTGGTACAAAACTCACACAGAAGTTCCTCATGGATTGAAGACAGATATTGACAGATCAAGCAGGAAGGGAAGGAAACTTTATCAGTGTATTTAGGAATATGAAAATAGAAGTCAAAAGAACTCCTCACTGGATACATAGGTCTACTGAAAGTGAAAGTGAAGCTGCTCAGTCGTGTCCAACTCTTTGCGACCCCATGGACTGCAGCCTGCCAGGCTTCTTCGTTCTTGGGATTCTCCAGGCAAGAATACTGGAGTGGGTTGCCATTTCCTTCTCCAGAGGATCTTCCTGGCCCAGGGATCAAACCTGGGTCTCCTGCACTGCAGGCAGACGCCTTCCCCTCTGAACCACCAGGGAAGCCCATACGTCTACTGAAGGACCACAATATGCAGCATGCATCCAAGAACCAACATGTAAATAAGAGGAACTTTCATTCGTCTATGCATTCACTTATGAACCATTTTTTTAAAAAACAAAGTTTGAGCCAGGTATCAAGTTTATACAGACCACATGAATCTTATACCCTCACCTTGGTGCAGTTTTCTATGAAGGTCTGCCTATCTGCTACACCTTTTCTCTTCACCACCCAAAATACCAGTTCAAGCTTTATTTCCTTAATGAATTCCAATAGGAGAAAGCAACCTGCTCACCCTCATCTCTGAAAATTTTTATATGTAATTGGGTTTAAACACTTGGTTTAATATTTTGCAACTCACTTTTTTTCTGGAATATCAAAAAAGAGGCTTCCATAGTAATGGATTTTCCAGGTAGTTATAAATTTTCCTAGTGACTTTCTTTGTATTCTAGTCTTGAACAAGTCCCTTAACAACTATGAGTCTTAGGTTCCTTATATATAAAATGTTGATAATACATACTGGGAAATGTTCATGTGAGGATTAAATATCATGGTCCTTCATGTATGGAAGTACCTATTGTCTTATTAGTTATTAATATGGATTTGCTAACTAGGATCATAAATTATAAATATTATTGTAATGGATTACATTTCAGTGTCATCTACACAGAAGATAGTGGCTTATTTCTTATTATGTTTAATATCCAAAAGCTTCTATGACATCTTAGGCATTGATGTCCCCACATGACAGAGGTTTTAATATTTCTTTTCCCCTCTGTATCACGGTACCATCTCAGTGGTTACGAACTCCCTCATTCTCTCTCTCTCCTTCAATTAATCTGAGAGGAAGGAGGGTTATGGGATAATCAGCCAGATGATAAAACTTGTTAGGACTGTGGTAAAATAAAAAATAAAAGCATGAGAGGAATCTGCATTTACAAAGACTTCACATGCCATCTGCCACTAGAACCATTATTTCATTAAATCCTCAACAAACTTTTTGAAGGGGATCTTGTTCATTTCCATTTTATAGTCTAAGCTAAGACTTAGAAAGGTTAATGACTTGACATTTTTTTTATCCTCCAGAGTGGATACAGTGGCCATCCAGTAAATTCACATTGGTATTTCTTCCTCTATTTGTCTCTCTATGTTGAAGGAAATCCTGAGGCAAAGAATTTTAAAAGATGATCCCTTCTGCTTTCCACTGGCTGCACACGTCTTATGCCATCATTTCTCCCACTTCCATTTGATGCAATGATGCACAGTGTTTCCAATTTAAGAATGAGTCCGGACTTTAGTGGGATGTTCTTTGCTCAGTCTCTCCATCACAATCACCCCTTAGGAAGCAGAGCTGAACTCTGTGCCCTGGAGTTCCAGCATGTCCTCAAGGAAGAAGCCCTCATTAAAACAATCTCCTTTACAGCAGGGTCTTACTTTGAGCATACGGCATTGTCACTTGGTACATGAAGCTGAAGACTGTATGTTACATTTCATCAACGTGTGAGTAGCTTTGCTTTTGGTCTCCAGAGAATGAAGTATAGGAAAATAACTACAGGGAATTGAATTTCTTCAGTATCAGTAAATCGCCTGACCATACATTAATCGAAGAGCTATACCAGTTACTTAAAGATTAGGCGTGTGTGTCTATGTGGACTAGGATACTCACTGGGCTGCTTGAATGCAATTATAGAAAGGCCCCCAGCAAGCGCAGCCAGACACATGGTCACAGAGAAAAAGTAGAGAAAACAATGAGGTATCTCTCAGGAGGGTCTGGTTTATTTGCTGATCGGTAGTAACAAAAGAAGGCAATATTGAAAAATGCAGTCACACTAGCAGTCTTTTCTCAGCCAATAATCTAAAACTGTTTTTAACACAAAGTCCCACCAGTTGCCTTAATCTCTGAGAGTTCCATAGCTGACACTGCCTCGGGAGAAAACCAGTCTTCTACTGGACAGACAAAGTCGAGTTCTGCACACACTCTCTATTCACACTAAATTCAAAGATCCTCTAGGGAAATAAGTGGAACACTAGACAAATGTTAGTGACTCTGCAACACCTCAGTCACATTTGTTGTGACTGTTAATTATGACTACTCAGACAGGGATGTAAGAGCTGGAAAGGAGAGAAAAAAGGAAATACTTAGCTAGAGCCTGCTATGAATCAGACTATGTGTCAGGAAGCTTGCACATCAGTTCAGTCACTCAGTTGTGTCCTACTCTTTGTGACCCCATGAATTGCAGCACACCAGGCCTCCCTGTCCATCACCAAGAATAGATCTCCAGAAAAGCAGGCAGTATGATCCACTTTACCAGCAAAGACACAGGTTCGGAGAAAGTCAATAATATCACAAGGACACTAGGCCGGTAAATAGTGGAACACGGACTTGAACAGCGTATCTTGACTCTGATATCTGTCACTCTTCCCATTTTCTCCAAGAAACCAGGGTATAAGATAACCTTTGGGTAACTGTCATATATTATGTGGTAGGTGTAAGACAAAAAGATGCAGGAAGAAAGAGGTGTGGGACTAGTATCAGAGGGACCACTCTTGGAATAGGTGGAAAGCTTCACAGCTACTTGAGGGAGATGAGAGGTAGGGGGTGGTTGGGAATGAGATAGAGGGGTCCATATGATTAAAGGTGAGCCAGTCAGAGCGACAGTAAATAAAATCCACATAAATGGATAAAAGAAGCTTATCTTCAATTAGCAAACACTTTTTTCAGCATGATAGGATGGCAAAGAGAATTCCAACAATTGCTAACCCCTGTCTCTGACTTCACGGAACACACAGCTGGTAAGGAGTGCAGAGGAACTCAGACTTTGGGGTCCCCATCAATTGCACAACAGCTGTGAGAGTTTTACCTAACTGCTATGGGTTTCAACCTTCTCATTATAAAGTGGATATGATAACATCACTCTTGAAGACTTGTTAGCTCCTGAGATATATATTAAAAACTGATTGTATCACAGGTGCCTAATGATGATAGTGGTTGTGGTACTTGAGGTTTTAGAAATAAATGGCTACTGCTCTAACAAAAGAGAAAAATGATGAGAGGGAAGAGGCAATAAAGTGCAATGAGCATGCCTCTTTTTGTTGGCATTCAGTTCCTGTAAGTAAAGTGAATCTCAATCCTGGTTGCACATGAGAATCAGAAAACATGTTAAAAATTACATTGTGTGTGTGTGTATATATATATGCATATATGTGTGTATATATATATACATACAAGTTTTCATATATATATATATATATATGCTTTCTTTTAAATAAGTCTCCCAGGTGGCACAGTTGTAAAGAATCCTCCTGCCTAGGAAGGAGCTGCAAGAGACTCAGGTTTGATCCCTGTGTTAGGATCCCATGGAGGAGGTAATGGCAGCCCACTCCAGTATTCTTGCCTGGGAAATCCCATGGACAGAGGAGCCTGGTGGGATACAGTCCATGGGGTCACAAAGAGTCAGACATAACTGAGTGCTTGAACAGCAGCAGCATTCGTTGAAATGGTCAACGGCATATTAATCATTTAGTCCAAGGTGAAGACTTTCATATCTGCTGTGGGATAGACAATATTTACTACTTTATAATGAACAATAACTGGGAAAATATATATAAAGCACTTAGCACAATACATGACCCCAAACCATAGCTATTATGACTAGTTCATGGTTGTTTTTTAAGTAAACACAAAGATATTACTTTCAGACAAAAGGCTCAAGGAAAAGAAGGAATCTGGGGTTCAGTTCAGTTCAGTTGCTCAGTCGTGTCCGACTCTTTGCAACCCCATGAATCGCAGCACGCCAGGCCTCCCTGTCCATCACCAACTCCCGGAGTTCACTCAGACTCACAGCCATCTAGTCAGTGATGCCATCCAGCCATCTCATCCTCTGTCATCCCCTTCTCCTCCTGCCCCCAATCCCTCCCAGCATCAGAGTCTTTTCCAATGAGTCAATTCTTCGCATGAGGTGGCCAAAGTACTGGAGTTTCAGCTTTAGCATCATTCCTTCCAAAGAACCCCCAGGGCTGATCTATTTTAGAATGGATTACCAACACTAAACATATTCACTTGGTATAAAATAGTATAATAGGACTTGGCACCATTAATAGCAGTGCCACACATTAATAACAGAGCCATGTAGAAAGCTTAACCTGGGTCCATCCTATGAATTAGAATTTGTACTCATGGGCTTCCCTTGTGGCTCAGCTGGTAAGGAATCCGCCTGCAATGCGGGAGACCTGGGTTTGATCCCTGGGTTGGGAAGATCCCCTGGAGAAGGGAAAGGCTACCCACTCCAGTATTCTGGCCTGGAGAAGTCCATGGGGTTGCACAGAATCGGATGTGACTGAGGGACTTTCACTTTTCACTTTCAGAATAAAAGTGATGCTTTATATTCCTTCCTACTATTATAGTACACACAGCATGCCAGGCACCTGGGCAAATGTAATATCCTACCCTGTAGCATGTTTAAATCTAATGAGAAAGACATGTTTACATAGAAACAATGGCAATACAGTACAACAAAACAGTGATAAAGCTGAGTGGAAACTAATGTGGGAGCTCAGACAGAGAGGAACAAACTGTCTGGGGTGAGCTCCATTTAGGGATTTGAAGAACTGATAGGGATCACCAGATAGAGAAGGAAAGACCGGAACAAAAATATTAGGATGAACAAACTTATCAAATTTAAGTCTTGCCTGGAACTAATGTGTAAGAAAGGTTTCAAGCTTAATTGCGTTTATTGCAAAGTTTTAATATTCCCTCATTTGTGTTCTGGGACCTGTTTTCTTTTAAAACCAGGTCACTAGCCTCACCTGTTATTCACTGGTTGAACACACAGTTTTAAATATCTACTTGATGTCAGGGACTGTGTCAGGGACTGGCAATGCAGTCAAAGAATAGAGAAGAAGATCTTGTCTTCTGGGAGCTTGAAATCCAGATGTTTGGGGCGTTTGGAGTAGTCAGGTACTTAAGAGTGTTTAGTGGGTGAAGGCAGGCAAGTCTTTTATTTCTAACTTCACTGTGTCTCAAAAAATAGGAATCATTATTTATTATCTTAACTAATTCCTAGGACGGTTGGTACAGGTTATAACTACTGGGGGAATAAAAAAAAGTATAAAAATATAAAGTGAAGGTATTATTGTCACTTTTTAGTCACCTAATTAAATTTATTTAAAATAGCTAAAAATTAAGATTTTTTTCCCTAAACATACAATAAGTATTTTGCAGCAATTATTTACATTGTAAGAAATTAATATAATCATGCTTAGTGTCATCTAGTTAATCCCTTTTAAAGAAAAAAAAAAACACCTGCTATACAATCTGTACTCACAGAGAATAAGGACAGTGTTCAAAGATCTCTCTGTTTTCAAGAGTACAGTTTATCTAAAATTTCTCCATTAAAATGAGAGAAGAATGAAAGAATAAAGAACAACCATGCTGCTGACCTAGGAAACAAATATTGATACAGAGTCTGGTTTGAAGACTCTGGACATGGAGGTGGTAGAGCAGAGGGCACAGCAATGGCTACTGGAGCCACAGTGTCTGAGGCTGCAGCTTAGTAACTATGCAACCCTGGGCTAGTACTTAAATTATCTGTGCTCATCTTTGCTCAGTCGTGTCCAAGGTTCTGCCACCCCACGGACTATAGCCCACCAGGCTCCTCTGTCCATGGAATTCTTCAGGCAAGAATCCTGGAGTGGGTAGCCATTCCCTTCTCCAGGGGATCTCCCCAACCCAGGGATCAAACCTGGGTCTCCTGCATTGCAGGCAGGTTCTTTACCATCTGAGTCACCAGGGAAGCCCCTTAAATTACCTATACTCATCTTTGTTGATTTGTGTCTGACTCTTTGCAACCCCATGGATTGTAGCCCACCAGGTTCCTCTGTCCGTGGATTTTTCCTGCAATAATACCAGGAAATTTCCTCCTCCAGGGGATTTTCCTGACCCAAGGATCGAACTTGCATCTCCTGCATTGGAAGGCAGATACTTACCACTGAGCCACCTGGAAAGCCTTCATCTTTGCTCATCCCTAAAATTGGAAGGATAATAGTACCCACTCTGAGAGCTTTTGGAAAGAATCACTAAGCTCACATAGGCAAAGCTTTTAGAGTAGTGCTTGGCATACACTAAGTGCTAATGACATACTACCTACCATTATCCCTCAACTATCACAACTGTTCTTTTATTTTTTTTAATTTTATTTTATTTTTAAACTTTACATAATTGTATTAGTTTTGCCAAATATCAAAATGAATCCGCCACGGGTATACCTGTTCTTTTAAACCTACAGCTTCCCTAATGGAAAGAAACTAGAGAAAATGAAACTAACTCAGAGATCTAACTGAAAAAAAAAAAAAAATCCATCTTCTGATTTAATCACAATAATATTCCTATCTTCTAATATAATCACAGTCATTTATCTGTGCACAGTGCTTCCCAGTCATTCCCAATAATCCTACTCCACCCAAGGTTGTCTGAGAAGAGAGATACCCAGATTAGTACACAGGCTGTTAACAACATTTCAGAGCCAAAGATGACTTGATCGCTGAAAGGCGACCATATTTTGCTGGATTTTTAAATTTCTGTTCATTGTTTCTTTCACTTCCTGGAGGGTTATGATGGGGGCATACCACCTTTTGTTTGGATTCTACAGTGTGCACAGGTATTTGGAAATAATATGGTATTCCTATCTTGCAAATTTAACAAAAATCAAAGTGGGGGGAAAAAAGGGTCGAGCCTCATTATATTATTTTGCAATCTTTGCAAAGCAACCCTAACATTATGTATATATTTGAGATCCCTAACCAAAGCTCCCTTTGGCTGAAGCATCCACCTGCATTAGTGAGTGCCTTGAAGGAGGTGCTGTAAATGCAATGTTAGGCAATTAAGGAAAGGAAATGCTGGCCAGATCATTTGCTTTCTCATAGATTATCTTTCCAAATGTGGACCAGCAGGAACAATTTTCAGGCTGACTTTGGAAATTTAGGGACTTCCTATAGCTCAGGGGCCTCCCTTGTGGCTCAGCTGGCAAAGAATCCATCTGCAGTGTGGGAGATCTGGGTTTGATCCCTGGGTTGGGAAGATCCCCTAGAGAAGGGAAAGGCTGCCCACTCCAGTATTCTGGCCTAGAGAATTCCATGGACTGTATAGTCCATGGAGTTGCAACGAGTCGGACGTGACTGAGCTACCTTCACTTCTCTATAGCTTAGATGGTAAAGAATCTGCCTACAGTGCAGGAGACCCAGGTTCGATTCTTGGTTCAGGAAGATCCTCTGGAGAAGGGAATGGCAATACTCCAGCATTCTCGCCTGGAGCATCCCATGGACAGAGGAGCCTGGTGGGCTGCAGTCCATGGGGTCACAAAGAGTGGGACACAACTGAGCGACTAATATTTGGAAGATTACTACAGGAAATTGTATGTGAAACATGGATTTCAAAATTTTTAAATAGGCATACTTAGAGAACGTGAAAGTAACATTTTAGAATAAAGGAACAGTTCTATACATAGGTGAATACTAAGTCTCAACAAAGTATAGGGAAATCTTATTGTTATGAAAGTTGTGTTCTTTAAGCTTTTTAGGCCATTGACCCTATTTCTAAGCTTTTAAACTATTAATCATTTTCCACCCTCTTAGATTTTGGAACAGGCCACAGAATTGCAATAAAAACCTTAAAAAATTATTTTGGACTGATTATTGTGTAATGTCCCAAGAAAGTCACATGAAGACTCTTATCACTTGAGTGAGAATCACATGTTGAAAGTGAAGATGCTGTCACAGTCTATATTTCTGCTGTTTCTTTGCCCTTAGGTTTCATAGTCCTTCTCTGGTATTTTGTGATAGATTTATCTACAAAGCCAGCAGAACGAGATTAGCTGTGAGGATTCATGGTACATACAGAACAAGGGTGGGCAAACTGCAACGTATGGGCCAAATCATGCCCTCGCTTCTTTTTAAAATAAAGATTATTGAAATACAGCCATGTTGTTTATTTACTGCCAGTGGCTGTTTTTGCACTGTAACAGCATAGTTGAGTATTTGTATCAGAAACAGTCTGGTTCACAAAGCCAAACATATGTACTACCTGAACATTTACAGAAAAAAATGCATTCAACTTTGGCATACAAGACAAAGCAGTGAGTTAAGAAGCAGGTAAGAAAATGCCATTCTGAAAGTATTATCGATTTATCACTGTAGTCACTAGATATCTATTCTCTTTTTATAAAAAAAACTTGCAATTGTTGATATATTATTTCTCAGCTGGACTATTGTTTCTGAAACTAATCACCAAGATGAAGTCCATCATGTCTTCCTTCAAGATTATCAGCTGAATCATATCTAATTCTGAACAACCTTCTTCAGTACTCACAAATGGATCTGACTAGTCTTTTCTATACATACTCACCTTTTTTCTAGTATTTTAGTATTAAAGAGTATTTAAGGGCTTCCCAGGTGGCACTGGTGATAAAGAATCCACCTGCCAACACAGGATATGAGGGTTTGATCCTTGGGTCGGGAATACCCCCTGGAGGAGGGCATGACAGTCCACTCCAGCCTTCTTGCCTGGAGAATCCCATGGACAGAGAAGCCTGGCGGGCTACAGTCCATAAGGTTGTGAAGGGCCAGACATGACTGAAGCAACTTAGCATGCACGCACACATTTCTACATATCTACCTTCCCCCACAACCTGTAAGCACCTCCAATCTCCATCATCATTGTATCCATCTCTTACACACTACCTGCTGTGTATGGTAGATATTCAGTGAATGTTTGCTGAAGTTAGCTGAAGAAGAAAAAGTGGTAAGCAGAAGTCTTGAGAAATTAACTTACTGAAGATCACACAGTCAGCATGTGATAAAGCTCGGATTTGAACCCAGATCTGAAAATAAATGCTCTTTCCATTTATTTCACTGCTTCTAATCAGGAGACTGGAGTTTTCATTTTCATTCTGCTATGGATAATATGAATCTTCATCTATAAAATAAGGATTTTATATATTTCAAGCCCTTTTCTCTAGCATTTCATGTGCTCTAGGACAGTCATTTCACTAAATCATCACGGAGATTATTAAAAAAAAAAAAACAGCTATGGTAAATGGCTACTTTGTGGTTCAAGTCAGGACTGCAAAGGCTACTTAAGGTCATCTAATTAAAAAAAAAAAATCTCAAAGAAGGGCCAGTTGCCTCCCTGATAGGTGGCTATTGATAAGTTTTGAATGATCCTGAGTGCTGCTTAGCTGTGCCAAGGAGAGGCTGAGTGGTCATTGGTTAGGGTGTTGGAGAAACATAAGAATTGGGAAGGGGGTGGAAGGGGAGGGTGGATTGAATGATCTCTTATTTATGTCCCAGCTGTGAGACTTATAAGACAAGTAACTCATTCTTTAGTGATTTTTTAAATTAATTAATTGGAGGCTAATAACTTTACAATATTGTAGTGGTTTTTGCCATACAATGACATGAATCAGCCATGGGTGTACATGTGTCCCCCATCCTGAACCCCCCTCCCACGTCCCTCCCCATCCCATCCCTCAGGGTTGTCCCAGTGCACTGGCTTTGAGTGCCCTGTCTCACACATCGAGCTTGGACTGGTGATCTATTTCACATATGATAAAACACACGTTTCAATGCTATTGTCTTAAATCATCCCATCCTTGCCTTCTCCCACAGAGTCCAAAAGTCTGTTTTTGTATCTGTGTCTCTTTTGCTGTCTTGCATATAGGGTCATCGTTACCATCTTTCTAAATTCTGTATGTATGTGTTAATATACTGTATTGGTGTTTTCCTTTCTGACTTACTTCACTCTGATTAATAGGCTCCAGTTTCATCCACCTCGTTAGGACCGATTCAAATCTGTACTTTTTAATAGCTGAGTAACATTCCGTTGTATATATGTACCACAGCTTTCTTATCTAGTCATCTGCTGATGGACATCTAGGTTGCTTCCATGTCCTGGCTATTATAAACAGTGCTGCGATGAACATTGGGGTACATGTGTCTCTTTCGATTCTGGTTTCCTCAGTGTGTATGCCCAGCAGTGGGATTGCTGGGTTTTATGGCAGTTCTATTTCCAGTTTTTTAAGGAATCTTCACACTGTTCTCCATAGTGGCTCTACTAGTTTGCATTCCCACCAACAGTATAAGAGGGTTGCCTTTTCTCCACACCTTCTCCAGCATTTATTGTTTGTAGACTTTTTGATAGCAGCCATTCTGACAGGTGTGAGATGGTACCTCATTGTGGTTTTGATTTGTATTTCTGTGATAATGAGTGATGTTGAGTATATTTTCTATGTGTTTGTCAGCCATCTGTATATCTTCTTTGAATAAATGTCTGTTTAGTTCTTTGGCCCTAGGATAGTTGTTGCTCTTCTCTAAATTTTTGGTAGAAATCACCTACAAAGCCATCTGGTCCTGGGCTTTTGTTTGTTGAAGATTTTTGATTATAGTTCCAATTTCCGTGCTTGTGATGGGTCTGTTTCTATTTCTTCCTGGTTCAGTTTTGGGAGGTTATACTTTCCTAAGAATTTATCCATTTCTTTCAAGATGTCCATTTTGTCATATAGTTGCTGATAGTAGTCTCTTATGATCCTTTGCATTTCTGTGTTGTCTGTTATGATTTCTCCATTTTCATTTCTAATCCTGTTGATTTGATTTTTCTCCCTTTTTTTCTTGAATCTGGCTAATGGTTTGTCTATTTTATTTATCTTTTCAAAGAATCAGCTTTTAGTTTTGTTGATTTTTATTATAGTCTCCTTTGTTTATTTTCCATTTATTTCTGCTATAATTTTTATGATTTATCTCCTTCTACTAACCCTGGGGTTCTTCATTTCTTCTTTTTCTAGTTGCTTTAGGTGTAGAGTTAGGTTATTTACTTTTCTCTTGTTTCGTGAGGTAAGCTTGTATTGCTATGAACCTTCCCTTTTGCACTGCTTTTACTGAATCCCATGGGCTTTGGGTTGTTGTGATTTCATTTTCAATTGTTTCTATGAATATTTTTATTTATTTTTTGATTTCTTGATGTGTTGGTTATTCAGAAGTGTGTTGTTTAGCCTCCATATGTTTGTATTTTTAATATTTTTTTTCCCTGTAGTTGACATCTAATCTTACCACATTGTGATCAGAAAGGATGCTTGAAATGATTTCAATTTTTTTGAATTTACCAAGGCTAGATTTATGGCCCAGGATGTGATCTATCCTGGAGAATGTTCCCTGTGCACTTGAGAAAAAGGTGAAATTCATGGTTTTGGGGTGAAATGTCCTATAGATACCAACTGGGTCTAACTGGTCAATTGTATCATTTAAAATTTGTGTTTCCTTGCTAACTTCCTGTTTGGCTGATCTACCCATAGGTGTGAGTGGGGTATTAAAGTTTCCCACTATTATTGTTTTACTGTTAATTTCCCCTTTCATACTTGTTAGCATCTGTCTTACATATTGCAGTGCTCCTATGTTGGGTGCATATGTATTTATAATTGTTATATCTTCTTCTTGGATTGATCCTTAGATCATTTGGACACTTCTCTGTATCTTTTCAGGGCTTCCCTCGTAGCTCAGTTGGTAAAGAATCTGCCTGTAATGTGGGAGACCTGGGCTCGACCCCTGGGTCACAAAGATCCCCGGAGAAGGGAATGGCAACCCACTTCAGTATTCTTGCCTGGAGAATCCCATGGACAGAGGATCCTGGCAGGCCACAGTCCATGGGGTTGCAAGGTGGCTCAGATGGTAAAGCATCTGCCTGGAATGCAGGAGACCCAGATTTGATCCCTGGGTCGGGAAGATCCCTTGGAGAAGGAAATGGCAAGCCACTCCAGTACTCTGGCCTGGAAAATTCCATGAGTGGAGGAACCTAGTAGGCTACAGTCCATGAGGTCACAGAGTTGGACACGACTGAGTGACTACACTTTTGTCTCTTTTTTGCCTTTATTTCAAAGTCCATTTTATCTGATATGAGTATTGCTACCCTTGCTTTATTTGGTCTCCATTTGCATGAAATATCTTTTTCCAGCTTTTCACTTTCAGTCTGTATGTGTCCTTGGTTTGAGGTGGGTCTCTTGTAAATAGCATATATAGGGGTCTTGTTCTTTAGTGATATTTCTATCACATTCACAAAGTAACTCATTTACTTGGAATTATCAAGAGGGCATGCCATTGCTGAAGAGTTCCACTTGGAATTTATATTATGTCAGCGGAGAATCCCAGGGATGGGGGAGCCTGGTGGGCTGCTGTCTATGGGGTCACACAGAGTCGGACACGACTGATATGACTTAGCAGCAGCAGCAGCTCCCTCCCAGTTATTTCTGTATGCTGGTGTTTGATTCACTCTCTAGAAGTACAGGAAATCAATTAAATCAATAGATAGTAATATATATAAGGTATTTTAGTTTGGTTAACATCATGAGAAATGCTGGGCTGGAAGAAGCACAAGCTGGAATCAAGATTGCCGGGAGAAATATCAATAACCTCAGATATGCAGATGACACCACCCTTATGGCAGAAAGGGAAGAGGAACTAAAAAGCCTCTTGATGAAGGTGAAAGAGGAGAGTGAAAAAGTTGGCTTAAAGCTCAACATTCAGAAAAAGAAGATCATGGCATCCGGTCCCATCACTTCATGGCAAAGAGATGGGGAAACAGTGTTAGATTTTATTTTTGGGGGCTTCGAAATCACTGCAGTTGGTGACTGCAGCCATGAAATTAAAAGACACTTACTCCTTGGAAGGAAAGTTATGACCAACCTAGATAGCATATGGAAAAGCAGAGACATTACTTTGCCAACAAAGGTCCATCTAGTCAAGGCTATGGTTTTTCCTGTAGTCATGTATGGATGTGAGAGTTGGACTGTGAAGAAAGCTGAGTGCCAAAGAATTGATGCTTTTGAGCTGTGGTGTTGGAGACTCTTGAGAGTCCCTTGGACTGCAAGGAGATCCAACCAGTCCATTCTAAAGGAGATCAGTCCTGGGTGTTCTTTGGAAGGACTGATGCTAAAGCTGAAACTCCAATACTTTGGCCACCTCACGCAAAGAGTTGACTCATTGGAAAAGACTGATGCTGGGAGGGATTGGGGGCAGGAGGAGAAGGGGACGACAGAGGATGAGATGGCTGGATTGTATCACTGACCTGATGGACATGAGTTTGAGTGAACTCTGGGAGTTGGTGATGGACAGGGAGGCGTGGCGTGCTGTGATTCATGGGGTTGCAAAGAGTCAGACACGACTGAGCAACTGAACTGAACTGAACTGATATACACACACATATATAATGGACTATACTTAGCCATAAAAAAGAGGAAATCTCACCATTTGTGGCACTATAAATGGATCTTGAAGGTATTAAGCTAAGTGAAATGAGTGCGTAGGATGGAGAAAGACAAATCCTTTAAAGTTTCATTCCTGTGTGCAATGTAATAATAAATAGTAAACCAAATCAAACATCAATGACAACAAAAACTACATACATACAGAGAATAGAGTAGTGGTTTCCAGAGTAGGAGAGGGAGGGAAGAGGAGAGTGAGTAAAGGGAAAGAAAAAATTAAGACAGGAAATCTGCAAAACTTTCTGTGGCAATGCCAAGCAGGATAGACACTATTGGTCCCTTTGTTCCCCTCTGTCCCTATCCGATGCAGAAACAGTAAATGATGCCCAAAGATACTGAGGCCATATTGTGAAAATGAGAGGAAGGCAAAGTTTGCAGAGATGTCAACTATGGTATCATGGCAATTTATTTCCTTGAGAAACTTGATATATGAGGGGAAAAGAATCATCCTTTGGTTTGTCATCGTGAAGCATGTCGCTGCTTGCAGCCTAGTTCATTCCTATCTGATATGATAGAATTATACCCTCTACAAGACTGTAGATGGTTTATGGGACTGTGGAACCACAAACACCTGTGTTTGAATTCCCATTCTGATATTGTGTGACCTCATATAATCATCTTTCTCTAAGATGCCATACCTTCATCTACAAAATAGAAATAACACTAATACTCAAAGGCTTGTTGTGAGAACCAAAGCGGATAACAGGTTAAAGGCATTATGGAAAAGAAGTGACATGTAGTATATACTCAGCAAATATCATATGCTGTTGTCACTATTATTAGTTGTATTTGTGCCATTTGCCCAACACTGCACATAATGAGGTAAATAATGATTCACTATGTTTTATTTTTTTTAAACTAATCTAAAAACAACTTATTTAAGTAGGAATAACTGCTTCCATTTAATGGTGAGAAGACTGAAGCTCAAAGAGGCTAAGTAATTTGCCAGAGATACAGCTATGTAATGACAGAATTGGAATTTTATCTATACTTCACTTTAAATCTTATACTTTTCTCTATGACTTTGTTTTCCTTTCATCCAATATATCCCGCAGAATGTTCAAGAAACATTGAAGAGACTGAGATTTAGAGAACTCTGGGATAAGGTTAACTCAGATTTAATGCAGAATTTGTTAGAACCTTCAATATGCCAATACATGCAGTGAATCTTTAAGGGGGTTATAATAATGAGTTTCCCATTTTTATGGTACGCATTGTGTTATGAGTTGAACTTTGTCCCCCTAAAAAGATACATTGGAATACTAATACCCAGCACTGTAGAAGATGGCCTTATTTGGAAATTGTGTCATTGTAAAAGTAGTCAAGATGAGGTCATCAATATTAATATGACGACTATCCATATAACAAGGGGAAGTTTGGACCAGAGGCAGACGCACACACACAATGATTATGCCAAGTAAACATAAAGACAGAGGCTGAAGTGATGAACCTGCAATCCAAGGAATGCCAAATATTGCTGGAAAATCGCTAGAAGCTTGGAAAGAAATATGGAACAGATTCTCCCTCGCAGGCTCAAAAGGAACCAACCCTGCAGACACCTTGATATTGGATTTCCAGCCTCCAGAACTGTGAAACAATAAATTGCTGTTTGGAAGTCACTTGATACTTTGTTATGTCAGCACTAGCAAATTGATATACATGGAATACACTTTTTGGAGAAGTCTTGACTATATCACCTCCTAAGTTTCTTCTCTAGGTTGATCAACCCAAGTTCTGACACCCATTTCTCATGCAGTATAAGCTAAACGCATGAGCTCATTATAAATATCAAATTACTAATATATAAAGAGGACCTTCACCTTATTAATAAAGCCAGAATCAGGATATTTAAGACAGAATATAGATGGATCAGAAAATAGTTTTCAAGGGGTAGTGTATAAAGCAGGATGTCTTATAAGTCCCCTCTTTTTGATTCAAACTTTAATGATTGGATAAAGTTCTAGACATATAAAGGCACAGGGACATTACTTCCCTTGTAATACGTTCTATAAAATTTGAAAAGGTAACCTTTCTTTTACATTTTATTTCTATCTTTTAAAAAAGTATCTGACTATTCAGATTTTATTAAAAAAAGAAACTTTGCTATTGAAAAGCCATCATAAAAATATTAAAAAATATTAGAATATCTATATTGTGAGTGATACTCCCTAGATGTGGAGCTCTTGTGCAGTATGCAACCTTAACATACATGCATGGCAGCCCTAACACAGCCATGCTCGGGTGACCACAAATATAGATAACCTCCACAGGTAGTTGGTTTTATTTTCATGATTTCTGTGTGTGTGTGTGTGTGTGTATGTGTGTTAGTTGCTCAGTCGTGTCCAACTCTTTAGCAACCCCATGGACTGTAGCCCTCCAGGCTTCTGTCCACTGGAGTGGATTGCCATTTCCTTCTCCAGAGGAACTTCCCAACCTAGGGATTGAACCCCGTTCTCCTGCATCACAGGCAGATTCTTTACTGTTTGAGCTACAGGGAAGTCTGAGAAGACTTAAGTAACAAAAGGCCCTAGTAAGTAACTGCTGCAGAAGAGATCCACATTGACAGAGAAATGCCAACATGGTTTCCTTTGGCAGAGATTCCCCCAACATATGACTGATTGAGAGCTATGTACAATATCTTCTCATTTATTTGACTAGGTAATATTTTCCCAATCAATTTATCTCAATGAGTATACCACTTTATTGCTTTATTAAAGAAATACTAAATTCTATGTGTGGTTTACTAAAAAAAATATAGCCAAGATAGAGCTTTGATTATTCAGGCTTTAAAAGAAAATCCCAGGCTAAAATTAATAAGGCTATGCTCTTCAATTAGCTTTTAACCTGAATAAGTTCATGAGTGTCTTCCAGGGGCTTCATAAACCATTTGTGTTTTTCTAGGGATGACTCCATAATTTTCATCAAATATGCAAAAGGGTATGTGTCACAAAGTGATTAAAACCCACCTGCCTATGGTGAATCCTGAGGGCTTACACACCCATATCTATATGGGAGAGTGAATCTAGGACTTCTTTAGAACTTGCATCTGGCCACAGATGCACCTTCAACCAACCTCCATGCAGAGACAGAGGACCTGGTCAATACCGGGCTTATAAACCTTCCTAAAAGACTGGGGAGGATTGAATGAGATGATGCACATGGAACACTTAATACAGAGTCTAGCATACAGTAAGCACTCAGTAAGTGTTCCCTAGTATTAATATTGCTAGTTTGGCAGATTCCTGATGAATATGGCTTTACTTTTACCACCATGCAAAATGCTTGTACTGCAGGTTTAATATCTTATTCAGTTCCATTTCATACTTATCAAAATTTGATAAAGCAAAAATGATTTTCATGGAATATTTACTGAAAAATTTGTTCTTTATCTGGTCCTCTAGACACTCTAAACTCTATCTTTGAGCTAATCTAAGCCATCAGTGAGCAATATATCTAGAAATCAATGTTTTCCAATTCCCATCTCACTCCCTTTTCAATATAAGGAATTGCTTTTAGAGAGTCATGCTTTGGCATCAGCCCATCCACGTCTATTAAAGGATTTTATTTTTTAAGCTCGAGAGATTTCATTATTGTATTTATTATAAACATATTTTTGAGGGCATTGTAAACTCGATCGTATAAAGCTCTTTTTGTGAGGACCAACAGGAAATACCTCTTTGCTTTAAGCTCCAGGAAAAATTACGTTTCTCCAGGAAAAAATTAAAAAAGCTTATTCCAAATTTTAGGGCATTTAAATAACTTATCATCTGTTCTTCTTTTCACTGGCTACACAGAGTCAGGTTTTTATTTACTTTTAACAAATATAGATGATCCCTGCGGCATATATGCTACATATAATGCTACTGATGATACCATCTATTTTAAACACTTATTATATTCTATTTCTGATTATTTTTCTTAATTTTATTTGCATTTTATGTACTGTATTATAACCACATATATAAAACCAGTTAAAATTCTTAAGAGGGAGCATACATACATATATATACACACATATATAAATACTTAAATACATAAATAAATAATACATGGAACTCATCTACTGTGGTAAAATGATTAACCTCTCTACGCACTTCACTGTTTTTAGATTTCAAAATGGTAGCTATTTCAGAGAACTTTAATGTATATAGTAACATTTGATTTATTGATACATATTAATTGGGAGTATGGAACAGAGTGCCCCGCCAATATTTGTTCTTTTACTGTCCTTCTAAACAACTTGCAATTTGGACAAATTAGTAGTCAGCAGAAATATTAATTTGCCAGTAATCCTAGGGAAGTGGTGATTCTGGTTCTTGGCATGAGGTGAAGACTTAAAAGGACCTTGCCTCAGCAGATTTAGGTTGAAACACTAATTAGAAGGGACTGTAACGATGGGGGAGGAGTAGAATGGATACACTGTGCTTCACATCTAAATTCATATAGTAATTAAAATGTGGTCACAGTTCTCAATAATGCCAGCTCTTAGGCAAGAAGGCTTTAGGGCTGAAATAGTGGGATTGCTGAATTCAGATGAAGTTTTATCTGACAAACTGCTTGAGGCATACAGGGCATGTCTTTGTGCTTAAGAGAGGCAATATCTTTCTCTGAACTTTACCTTTTCAAAGGTGTATTGACTCATAGAACTTTTTAAACAAATGAGGCCATGCAATTTGGAAAAAAAAAAAAATGGATGTTAGGATTCCACTAAACCAAAGGAAGACTTTTTGTTTTTTTCCCTATAGTATGAAGTACATGTGTTTTTCTTCCACTAGGTTAAAAAGCAACATACATTTCCAGTTTGAGTGAGCCACATGAGAGATTATGTGGGAGATTTAGGATCAAGTACAGCAGCAGCCATTAGGTAACACACAAATATGCTGGCTCGCCTCACTGGCACAGGCATTGGCTAGACCAGGACATTAAGACATTGTTGCAGTCTCAAAATAACTTTGTGGTAATAGTACTTTTGGCATTCCCTGAAATGCTGGGAAGGGGTAATATTCTACCTGGCTACTGTTCCTTAAAACAGATTTTATGGAAGTTTATGAAAGATGAAGCTAAAGCATTTTTTAGAATGACTGATAGTAGTAGGTTCTCAGAAACATTTTTAATTCAGAGATGACTGAAGAGAAAACAGTTTTACTCCTTTCTCCTATACGCTGCATCCTACCCTCTTACAATATGCATTATTCCTCTTTTTCACTTCCGAACATTCAAGTTCTCCCACTATACCAGATGTTATTCATGGGCATCTAAATGTACACAAAACCCTCTCCCATCTTTAACAACATTTCTTTTCCAGCTATCACTGTTTCCCTCCTTCTATTTACAACCAAACTCCTCAAGAACAGTTATCTCTGTCCACTTTGTCACTGCCTCGCTTCTCAGCTAACTCCAAACTGGTTTCTACTACTTGACTTAGAGGCTGTTGAAGATTTCTACGGTTTACAAATTCAATGGAGAGTTTTAGGATCGATTTAGCAATACAATTTGAAAGCCTTAGCGATATCTCATATATCCCAAACCAAACTCTTATTCTTCTCCCTAAAAAGCTGGTCTTCCCCCAGTGTTTCTTCTGTTGGTGAAATAGTATCACTATTCATCCAGCTGCAAAACCCAGAAATCTGAGGGAAGGTGGAAGAAAAAAAATTGGTTGCTTTCATTTCTTAACTTCTGCAATGGTTTCTAGTAAAAACCAAGACTCTTCTTCAGGATGGGCCATATTACTTTTGCTCCAGAGCTTGGGACTTATTTTTCCTCAAAACCAATCTCAATTCAGCAGCCATAGTTTTGGGAAACATGATCATTTCAATAACTCTCAAATGGCAATCATTGCTCTTTGAGTAAAACCTAAAACCTTTAACGTGGACCTCAAGGTACAGACAGTCCATTTTTGTCTTTGTTCCTCTCCTCTCTGCTTGATTCTCTGGCCTCCTGTCACTCTGGCCTTGCTCTTTCCCACCTCAGAATGCTTGCAAAGGCTGAATCATCTCTTTGTAATAGATTTCTTCTATAATTTTACTGTATTATCCACTTTACAAACCAACTCCCACTAATTCTCTAGCTCTCGTATTTCTTCACCCCTGATAGCAGATCCCCTTACACTCATTGCTGTACTCCGCTATGACATGGTCACCAATAAATGCTCAAATATAGCTTCCAGGAGGCTGCATACAGCCTATTCCTTACTATATTATTAGCATCTAGCACAATGTATGTTCTCAATAAATTTTTGAATTGATCAATTTTCTGATTCAATCATTATTCTAATTCCTCTATAAAGTATTTAAACATTTTCCTTATTAAAATCTAAGTAAAATAGCCTATCAACTAAAATTCAATGTACAAAAATGTTTCAAAGTGGAAGATTTTAGCAGCTGAGTCATTGTACTAAAATCAGGTTCCCAATGCATTATAGATATTCAATAGATATTTTACTATGTGAATTATAAAGGTGTATTAGCCTGCTTACTTATTATCTTTTAAGGCAAT
This sequence comes from Bubalus bubalis, assembly GCF_019923935.1. NCBI lineage: Eukaryota > Metazoa > Chordata > Mammalia > Artiodactyla > Bovidae > Bubalus > Bubalus bubalis. Next base: position 91,784,919 of record NC_059161.1, on the reverse strand, counting down.
GAAACTGCATTAGTAAATTTAAACTCAAACAAATGATACTTGTTGGCATGTCTATCTCTTTTTCTTCTCCTATATTTATCTTTATTTCCCTAATTTTGAGAAGGGAATACATTTTTTTTTCTCAAAACATTTTTTTTTCCTGGCAGAATAACTGTTTTCAGAGATGATAAAAAAGCTATTTGTTGGAAATATGAAGAAAGATTTCTTATTAAATGAATAAACTGTGGAGAATTGCTCTCACAGACACCTTAAAAGTGTTGTCTTTAGAAGAAGAGGAGAGATAATTAAGTTCCAGATCTTAAAACCAACCATCAATCCCCAGATTTATCACACCATGGCTTGTCACCCACCCCTGCAACCCAGAATCAGCCCCAGGAACTAGCAGTGCCTTTCAGCAGTGCAGAAGGTTCTGGACTCCTGGAAAGTTCTACTCTCACCAATTTCATGGAAGCTGGTGATTATATACCATTAGGGTTACTGCACCACCTTGATTCAGATGGGACTTCACTTCCTCTTCTTTCCTTTAACAAACACTTTTTGGGCATCTATTATATATAATGAGCATGAGTTCTGCCCTGTGCAAGGTAAAGTTTTGTGGAAATTGATAAATAGATGGACTGTTTTATTTCATGGGGCTTCCCTGATAGCTTAGATAGTAAAGAACCTGCTTGCAATGCAGGAGACCAAGGTTCGATCCCTGGGTTGGGAAGATCCCCTTGAGAAAGGAATGGCTACACCCTCCAGTATTCTGGCCTGGAGAATCCCATGGACAGAGCAGCCTGGCAGGCTACAGCTCATGGGGGTCGCAGAAAATTGGACACGACTGAGCGACTACCACTTTGACTTTTAGTTCATAATCTATAGGGCTTCCTGGCCAAAAGGATATGCTGATACAAGCATGAGCAAGATGTTCTGGCAACAGAGAAGCTTGACCTGCAAAGTCCTCTTGTGGGGGGTAGTGGTTGAGCTAGGACGTGAAGGGCAAGTAAGTGAGCCTCGTGATACAGGAACACAAAAGGGAGAGGAGAGGCACTGTGAAGGCACAAGACGCATCCTCTGGCTGGGAGCTCTAGATGCTCAGCCGTGTAATTGCAATACGGGAGGGGTTGGATCAAGAAACACAGAAAGGATCTTTTCCCTGCAGCCACTAAAATTTTGAAGCAAACGTGACACTTTACGAAAATGCTGCTAGAGGATGGATTAGAAGAGTTAGGATACCCTGAAGGGAAGAACATGTCTTTGCACCTTATTCTCCCAGCAGCTTGCCCAGCCAAACATAAGTCTTGACCAGCTGAGCTATGAGGGAAGAACTAAACGTAAGTCAGTGTTCAATAAATATGTATTGAATATTTTTTCTGAGTAGAGGTACCAGTAAGTCATCACTCAGCTGTCTATACCTCAAGTAATAGAGTTCAAGTTGTTTCTAAACAGAAGGATAACAGGGGAAAAGGGGAGAGGGCACTGGGCACCAAAGACCTGATGTGGAGGCAAAAGTAGAGGCTGAAGGTATAGAAAAGGGAAGATGAGGGCACCTTGGGTAGATGTTTCAGGCCCGGTAATTTTCCCTAGGGGCAACAGCTCCCAACTCGGCATGTCAATTTCCATACGAGGAAGAGGTCACGACTACTGCTGTCCCATCGCTAAGTCCTGTCTGACTCTGTGACCCCGTGGACTGCAGCACGCCAGGCTCCTCTGTCCACTGTCTCCCAGAAGTTGCTCAAATTCATGAGCATTGAGTCACTGATTCTATCGAACCATCTCATCCTTCGTCACCCCCTTCTCCTGTTGCCTTCAATCACCATAAATGCACATAATACAGACTAGCTTTAGGTAGGCACTGCAGGCTGCAGTCCATGGGGTCGCAAAGAGTCGGACACGACTGAGCGACTTCACTTTCACTTTTCACTTTCATGCATTGGAGAAGGAAATGGCAACCCACTCCAGTGTTCTTGCCTGGAGAATCCCAGGGACGGGGGAATCTGATGGGCTTCTGTCTATGGGGTTGCACAGAGTTGGACATGACTGAAGCGACTTAGCAGCAGCAGCAGCCCTAAGTGCTTTCAGGCACAAACATTCGCTGTGTCTATGTATCGAGGACCCACAGATACAGTCCCTGTCATGGATCTAAGATGCCAGCAAGAAGACAGAGGACAAACAAGGAAAACTGTAACTATTTGGCATATTCCCAAACTGAGAGATGGCAAAGTGTAATTGTCCAGAGTAAGATATTTGGAACTAAGACTGCCTGGCCTTGAATTTTAACTTGACCACCAGCTGTGGCTATGTGACTTTAGAAAAGTTATATAACTGCTCTGCCTTCTTCCCTGACCTGTAAAATCAGGTCAGTAGTTATTATGTATCTCTTTAGGTTATGCAGAGTATTAAATGAGCAAACAGGTATAAAGATTTTAGAAGAAAGCCTAGCAAATAGTAAATATCATTAGAAAATATTCCTATTAAAGTTTTATTATAACAATTAGCATAAGTAAATGCTATGAAGGAAACTCAAAGCAGAGTAAAGGAAAAGAGACCTGGACAAGGCCAGGGTAGGAAATGGGAGTAGGGGGAAATCATTGAGAGAGAGATCCGGAAAAGTGATTCGGAGGAGATAACATTTCAGGAAGAGACCTGAAAGAAATGGGGCAGTGAGTCATAGGAGTATTTGGCAGGAGCATTTCAGAGAGAGAAGGGCCAGCACAGAGTGAGCAAGTGCCACTGGGCAGAAACCAGTTTGGCTTGCCGGGCTAAGGATAGTAAGAAAGTTGCCGTGACCAGACCTGGGTGAGCGAGGCAGCACACAGAAGAGATGTGGCAGGAGGTGAGGCCGGAGACAGAAGCGGTGGCAAAGTCATTTGGGCCCTACGGGTCACTGGAAATAGTTGAGATTTTATCTGAGATTTAAAGCCACTCTACCTTGATCAGAGATACAGCACATCTGGGTATCTTTTTAAGCAATGGTCTCCCTGACAACATAGAATGAGTTGCAGAGCAGGGGCTGTGGCAGCAGGCAATTCCGGCTGGACCTTTAGCTCGCATATCAAGCATGCAAGAGAAACATCAGCAGTCCCATTTAACAGTGCACAGCATGGGGTTCACTAAGACTTTATCCAAAGGCACCCGGGAGCAACTCTCACCATCATCCATCTCCCGAATTTTTCACCTTCCTCCACTGAAACGCCGTTCTCATTAAACACTAACTCTCCGTTGCCCTCCCCACTCCCCCAGCAACTAGCAACATGCTTTCTAAGTCTATGAATTTGACTATTCTAGATATGCTAAATAAGTGGAATGGAACACTATTTGTCTGCACCAATACTGGAATGCATTTTTAACATTAACTTGGTACATGTTCCACAAACAGACTGTATCATTTCCACACCCCACTCCCCATGCTAGACAGTACGTGCTCATTAGTTATGAGAGCTGCACATCAATGGGAATGGACTTAGTGCCACTGAACTGTACAGTTAAATATAGCTAAAATAGTATGTTCTATATTTTATGACTTTTGCCACCAAAAAAAAAAAAAAAGGCATTGAAGACACACAGGTATTTTGACTCTAAATCTGTATATGTTTTTCACTCTGCAGGAAAGTCTTCCTGGGCTTCCCTGACTCGGTCAGATTGTCCACTGCAATTTCTCTCTGCAGCAGGTTCCCCGTCTGTCTAGCACCTATCACAGGCTGATTTTACACTAGTTGGGTGATGACTAAACTATGCTTGTTTCATGACTAAGAACAGTGGCAGTGCTTACCACTGGGTCCTCAGGGTCTGTCTAGCACTTAGAGCAGGTATTCAAGAATTATTTGTTGAATGAATGAATGAATTGTACTGCTAAAGTAGAGTGAGCAGAATTAAGAAGAACGAGAATAAATACAGTGACAACATGAATAAATGAGAAATTAAATTTAACACAGTAACAACAGAGACCTACTATACCTGAGTATCTTTTTTTTTAATCTAGGCATTTTTAAAAGATTATTAGTAAAAGCAAAAAGAAAAGTATTTTTTAATAATCAAGACAATTATAAATTCTGATTGCCTAAGTTGTCTTCTGTTTTTTTTTTTTTAAAATCAGGGCATTAAACCAAACACAGCAGACATTTCCCCAAACTTCTTTATGTTCAGGGAACATTATGTTAATGACTGTCTAAAAGTCGGCCATGCTGAAGAATGAAGACCATGGTATATATGCAGTCTTGGAAACAGACAAGAAATGAAAAAAAAGTTCAAAATATTGCTATTATATTAGCAAAGGCAATTGCTTATGTTTGCATGGTGCTTTCCAAACTCTAAAGAACTGCTGCATATATTATCTCATTGCTCATTCAGCAGGTATTCATCATTTCATCCATCTCTCCCTCTCTCTCTCACACACACACACTTTCTGGATCATTTCTGCAGAGATCTCCTTTACAGTGGCCTTGATAAAAGCTGACTGTGATATTTTATTAAATTCAGCTCCCATTAAGACTTGGCATTGTTTGAAGCACTATCAGATGATGCTGAGCTCAGTAAGGGCACTTGTTCTTAGACCTTCTATCTTCATCAAAGAGCAAGTCCCAATCTTTCTTTTTCAGAGATGGAATTGCAAAGTTGCTTCACTTTTCACTGGTATGTGATACCAAATTCCATGCTTTCATTTTATCTTGGGGAGGCCAGATACTAAGTAGATAAAAATGATTCCCTGTTCTTCAGTCTAACACCTCTGAAATTAAGCCCTGGGGAAGCCATTGATAACACTGAAGTTGTAACTTCTCTCTAGGTTGTCTGGAAAAGTAACTCTACGGATCCTCCAGGAGCAAGACTTGGCCATTATCATATTACAGCACATCAGGGGCTGCCAGGACAAGATAAAGAGATGAGGCACAGTGTCCACAAATGTGCCATCTCAGCTCTGACAACTACGACATCATTTCACAACTGGATGACTTATGTTTAATAATATATATTTTTTAAATGTCACTTACTGGGAAAAGCAGCTGGCTCTGCTCTTGCTATGTACTACTACTACTAAGTTGCTTCAGTTGTGTCCGACTCTGTGCGACCCCATAGACGGAAGCCCACCAAGCTCCCCTGTCCCTGGGATTCTCCAGGCAAGAACACTGGAGTGGGCTGCCATTTCCTTCTCCAATGCATGAAAGTGAAAAGTGAAAGTGAAGTCGCTCAGTCGTGTCCGACCCTCAGCAACCCCATGGACTTCAGCCTTCCAGGCTCCTCCATCCATGGGATTTTCCAGGCAAGAGTACTGGAGTGGGGTGCCATTGCCTTCTCCGAATATGTAGTAACTCATTTAATCCTAAAAACAGCCCATACAATGTATATTATTACGCCCTAAATCTCCTTTTGATATACATTAAAAGAAAACTGAAGACAAGGCAAATCAGGCAACATATTCAAGTCCACACAGGTGCAAGATAGTAGGGCTGGGATCTGAACCCAGGTTATTTCTCTTACACTGAGCTTTCTATTTAGTTTCATGAAAGAGAGAGACAATATCTGCGGGTTTGTGGGGAGACATGGGTATCTGAATATAGATAATAATAAGTAGAAGAACTATAATTTAAGTTCAGGTGTATCTTAAATTTTAAGTTCCTTCCACTGTGGGAAAAAAAAAAGATCCCCTTTCCAATTCAGCAATATGTTTCCCTAAAGTGAATAAGCCTTTAAAAATACTCTTTTGGAGAATTAAAAATTATTCCCAAGTTGATTTGAAGGGTGTGTGTGTGTATTCTCTCTCTCTCTCTCTCTCTCTATATATATATATATATATAATATATATATACACAGATACACACACATTCTAAAACAGTGGTAAAAATAAATGAACGGTTATGCATTCTTCTCACCTGTTAACCTCGTGCTTAGAAAATCTTAGTGGTGCAGATTCAAGAACAGGGGCTTGTATACTTATGGTGGATTCACGTGATTTTGCAGCAGAAAACAATAAATCATTGTAAAGCAATTATCCTCCAATTAAAAATAAGTTAAAAAAAGGAAAAAAAATACAAGGTTTGAATGCCCTATCTCTGCTAGAAGTGTCAACCCTTTTAATCTACCAGGAATTATTGAGGAATTTGTTGACTTAAACTTTATTAAGAATGCCATGGTAACCTGAAAGAGTTAATACATTTCTGGACATACTTATTTCTATTAATAAAGGTTATGCTGCCTGAAAATGATTATCTAAGGCATCTGGAATTTATATTTTAAATTAGAGAAAGTCCAGTGGCTTCTAGAGAGTATATGGCACTAAGAAAAAGAAATTTCATCTTTTATGAAATCCTTAAGGACCCTTGCAAATGACTCTTTTCAAAAAGATGTTAAAAGGGATGCTTATTACACTTTGGCCTCCTGCTCTAATTTCTGTAGCCTTCCCTAGGGTTGAATGAGGAATAAAATGGCATCCTTTTTTCTTAGGGCTATTAGGGCTTTTCATGTCTTTCCATACATCAAGATAATAAACCCTATTCTGCGTCTTCTACATTAAACAGTTGATTTTAAACATATGCATTTTGGTCCATCAAACTTGGTTAATTAATATTTCACCATAAATTTCCCATTATATTTGGCAATTCTTAAGAATGAGGGGAGAAAATCAGGATTTCTAAACTCATATTTAAAGAAAATATAATCAGTAACCTAGGAATATAATCCACTCGTAATTCCTAAAGGTATAATTTCCCCCATCATCCCAAACAATTAATGAGAAGGAATCAACAGTTCTGGTGAATAAATGAGCTTTCAAAAGGAGGAAAGAAGGTAAGTATGCTTGTGAAGGGAGATAAGTTATCAAGGAAAGGTAAGAAAATGAGAGGGGAAAATGCCTTATAAGACAAATTATCTCCGTATTTTAACGAAGGCCAATTCTTAAGAGTAAGGGGTGCCTATTTTGGTAGAAGGCATGGAAAATCAAGATTAACAGTAATCAATCAATGAAAGGCAAGATGAATTAAATTGGCTAAATAAATGAAAAAAAATAGGGTCAAGGATCAAATTCTTGACTATACATTCAGGCTCAAATATCAACTCAAATGTCACATCTTCCTTATAAATTCTTCCCCAACTTCTCTAAGTAACTAGTAGTTTGTGCCTCTGGAGACTTAAAGAAAATATTATACAATTATCCATTATATCTCACAACTCATTTACAATAATTGTGACTTCCAACCCTACCCATGAAGAATTATCACTAGGGAAATTACCTCCAACTATAAATAACTAGAAAATCAGACAATTTTGTCTGATTTTGAAATCAGACACTTAAATATAAATGAATAATTTTCAGTCCTTTGGTAATAGTTATCCCTGAAATCTCCAAAAGGAGGGAAATAGATGAGATGAGGTCAACTGTTGCCCCAACTTACTGCCTGGAGGCAGTTTTTAAGGAGAGAACAAGAAATATGGAACCAACCAGAGCTCAGTTTCAATATATTGAGAAGAAAGAAACTGGAGTTCAGGGTGACCTAGGCAGGTAGAATTTATAAGCCGAATACCAAAAAGAAAGAGAGTGAAAGAACACGCCAGAGCTCTGAAAGGCATCCTCCTTGTTCTTTCCATCCTCTGGTTGTATTAATATAATAATCTAGGCATGCATAGGTAGAGACTCACGAGACCAGAGAAAGAGTCAATGGAAAGTTATAGACTGAACAATTCCCAGGGTTCACATAGAGCTAGGAATATTTCACATTTCCACCAGCCAGAGTAGATAGACCTCATATTACTGGGGCATCAGGTAAAGTATAAAGAAAAATATTGCTCTAGTTATAGGATAAATTAACATTACTTAACCCTGAATGCATGCATGTTCAGTCGTGTTTGACTCTTTGTGATCCCCTGGGCTGTACCCCCCAGGCTCCTCTGTCCATGGGATTTCCCCGACAAGAACACTAGAGTGAGTTGCCATTTCCTTCTCCAAGGGATCTTCCCAACCCAGGAATCGAACTCAAGTCTCCTGCATTGTAGGTGGATTCTTTACCATTGACCCTCCTGGGAAGCCCCACAATTTAGACATTACCACTTTATGTAAGAGGGGAAAATTGGCGGCTATATAGTGTTTTATCACTTTTTAAAATCAAGCTGAATATAAAAACTCAAAGACCTACAATTTTATACAGTTAAGTTCAACAAAAACATAAAAACGCATCTCTGTATTTTAACTCCAAGGAACCTAGGATGTTAAGAAATTTATCTAAAATACGAAAATACATTTGTGGAAAGCAGATGTCTCCTGTCCATTACTTCACCAAGTCATGCCTGTATACTAACAAATTGAGGCCTGATACTCTTGCCCAAGTGTGTATTATGCTAGTCCCTTTAAAGCCATAAAGCTCCACCTACCTTAAAGGGAAAGCCTAGGATGTCCAGGTTCACTTCCACATTTTCTCGAGTTAAAGACTTCAGGATACAGCAACCAAGGAGGGACTTATGCTGGGGAAAGGGGAGAGAAGAACGGGGGTGGAGCAAGAGATAGGCAGGGAGGGGAGGACAGAGCTGCAGTCTGGTTACTTCTCTCCTCCTGCCTGGAAGACCATACACAGAAAACCCCCCGAGCTCCAAACCAGGTGCTGTACACTTAGGAGGAACACCTGTGACAGGTTTCATGTTCCACGTTAAGAACTTGGTGGTGGTTTAAATATGCATCAGCTGAAGCGTTTCTGTTCCCAATGCAGATGAGCACTTTTGTGGAGAGAACTTTAAAAAATAAAGCCCGTCATCTACAAAAGGCAACATGTATTTACGTGTATGTAGCTGAGCTGGGGGAAGGGCTTGGACCCACTGAAAAGTAAATGGCAATTCCTTGCATTAAAGGACTGACTTGAACAACTATCTTGTTTTACTGAATACCATAGCCCTTAAAAGTCATAAATTGTGTTCAACTTGAGTCTTCGACCCCCACGGCCACCATCGCAGCTTTTATCTTCTATAAAGAGTCTGCTCATCACTTTCCCACTAATCCAAAAAGCAGGAACTGACATTACTACTCTGAAGATGCATTTTATTTTCCTAAGACTTCTGAGATGCTGTAGTTAAAAAAAAAAAGAAAAAGCTGTAGTTAAAACTCCACCGCACGCCCACCCCTTCCTTTTCTGCTATCAACACAGTAGCTTTCACAACCCAGACTGCACAGATGGGAGAAGCTGGGGATTATATTAAAAAGACAAAACACAATACGTGGGCCCCGGCCCTACCCCCCAAACCGCCCGGCCTTACCAATTATATTTTCCCACAGGTGCAGCCTTGAAACCACTTTCCACCTTGACGTTTGGGTGGAATGAATTCCACCTGTAGCTCCAGGAGAGATTTATGATTAAATTTAAGATTTTTATTCCATCTCCCTGGCAAGAAAGACCTATGAAGACACCGGCTGATGGGTTCTAGGAAATTGTATCTGTTCTTTGGTTAAAACTTCTAAGGACTTCCAGTGAAGACTAGAAGTGCCAAGGGCCATTTTCTCCAACCAAGAGGGGACCTAGCCTAGGGCAAAGTCAGAATTCAGAAGGTATAGGATAAATTAACACTAATTAACCCTAGTGGTAAGGAACCTGCCTGCCAATGCAGGAAACACAAGAGATGTGGTTCATTTCCTGGGTCAGGAAGATCCCCGGGAGTAAGGCATGACAACCCACTCCAGTATTGTTGCCTGGAGAATCCCATGAACAGAGGAGCCTGACCAGCTACAATCCATAGGGTCGTGAAGAGTCACACACAACTAAAGCGACTTAGCACACACACTTGCAACCCTAGATTTAGGAAAGCCTTACTTTAAAAAAAAAAAAAAAAGAGTAAAATCAAGCCTCAAATGTGCTGAACAATGCAACCTAATAGTTGCCAGAAAAAAATCCAGTAACCTAAAGGAATACAGCAACCCCAGAAACCAACAATATTAAGTACACAATGTCTGGCATCAAAAAAAAAAAAAAAGATTATGAAGCATGAAAAGAAACAGGAAAAGATTAACCATAAGCAGGATAAAAGAATTATTAGATACAAAGTCCAAAATTATAGAGATGATGGAATTAGAAGAATGTTTGAAAAGTTAAAAATATTCTCCATATACTTAATAAATGTAGAGAAAAACATGAACAGGATGAGGAAGGAAACAGAATATATAAAAATTAAAAATTAGATACCTGAAGTGAAAGACACTGGATGGGAGTAACCACAAGATGCTACAGAGGATGACAACCAGTGAACTTAAAGAAACAGTGATGGAAACTTATTTGAAGTGAGACACGGATTTAAAAGGACTGGAACAAAAAAGAACAGAGCATCAGTGATGAGTTGAATGATATCAAGTTTATTCTAACATATAGGCAAATGTAGTCTAGAAAGTGGGAGAGGGGAGGAAAATTATTTGAAAAAAATTTTGTTTTCCAGTTGTTTGGTTGTGTCCAAATCTTTGCAACCCATGGAATGCAGCATCCCAGGCTTCCCTGT